>NC_082646.1:45137881-45440912 GCF_028023285.1 Balaenoptera ricei | reverse complement strand
TAATCAAGTCCAGGAAGCACAGAGAGTCCCATACAGGATAAATCCAAGGAGAAACACGCCAAGACACATATTAATCAAACTATCAAAAATTGAATACAAAGAAAAAATTTTAAAAGCAGAAAGGGAAAAACAACAAATAACATACAAGGGAATCCCCATAAGGTTAACAGCTGATTTTTCAGCAGAAACTCTGCCAGCTAGAAGGGAGTGGCAGGACATATTTAAAGTGATGAAGGAGAAAAACCTAAAACAAAGATTACTCTACCCAGCAAGGATCTCAATCAGATTTGATAGAGAAATTAAAATATTTACAGACAAGCAAAAGCTAAGAGAATTCAACACCACCAAACCAGCTTACAACAAATGCTAAAGGAACTTTCCTAGGCAGGAAACACAAGAGAAGGAAAAGACCTACAATAACAAACACAAAACAATTAAGAAAATGGTAATAGGAACATATATATCGATAATTACCTTAAACGTAAATGGATTAAATGCTCCCACCAAAAGACATAGACTGGCTGAATGGATACAAAAACAAGACCCGTATATATGCTGTCTACAAGAGACCCAATTCAAACCTAGGAACACATACAGACTGAAAGAGAAGAGATGGAAAATGATATTCCATGCAAAAGGAAATCAAAAGAAAGCTGGTGTAGCAATTCTCATACCAGACAAAATAGACTATAAAACAAAGACTATTACAAGAGACAAAGAAGGACACTACTTTCCAAGGACACACACTGTCGAATCTGAATGTGGTCCTTGTTGGGTAATCTTGGTTGTAGTTTTTTTCTCTTTCATCACTTTAAATATGTCCTGCCACTCCCTTCTGGCTTGCAGAATTTCTGCTGATATCTCAGCTGTTATCCTTATGCAGATTCCCTTGTATGTTTTTTGTTGTTTTTCCCTTGCTGCTTTTAATATTTTTTTCTTTGTATTCAATTTTTGATAGTTTGATTAATATGTGTCTTGGCATGTTTCTCCTTGGATTTATCCTGTATAGGACTCTCTGCAGTTCCTAGACTTGATTAACTATTTCCTTTCTCATCTTAAGGAAGTTTTCAACTATAATCTCTTCAAGTATTTTCTCAGTCCCTTTCTTTTTCTCTTCTTCTTCTGGGACCCCTATAATTCGAATGTTGGTGAATTTAATGTTGTCCCAGAGGTCTCTTAGACTGTCCTCAATTCTTTTCATTCTTTTTTCTTTATTCTGCTCTGCAGTTATTATAGCCACTCTTTTATCTTCCAGATCACTTATTCGTTTTTCTGCCTCAGTTATTCTGCTGTTGGCTCCTTCTAGTGTGTTTTTAATTTCATTTATTGTGTTGTTCAACATTGTTTGTTTGCTCTTTAGTTCTTCTAGGTCCTTGTTGAATGTTTCTTGTATTTTCTCCATTCTATTCCCACTATTTTGCATCATCTTTACTATCGTTACTCTGAATTCTTTTTCAGGTAGACTGCCTATTTCCTCTGCATTTGTTTGGTCTGGTGGCTTTTTACCTTGCTCCTTCATCTGCTGTGTGTTTTTTTGTCTTCTCATTTTGCTTAACTTACTGTGTTTGGGGTCTTCTTTTAGCAGGCTGCATGTTCTTAGTTCCCGTTGTTTTTGGTGTCTGCCCTCCGTGGCTAAGATTATGCAGTGGGTTATGCAGGCTTCCTGGTGGAGGGGACTAGTGCCTGTGTTCTGGTGGATGAGGCTGGATCTTGTCTTTCTGGTGGGCTAGTCCGTGTCCAGTGGTGTGTTTTGGGGTGTCTGTGACCTTATTGTGATTTTAGGCAGCCTCTCTATTAATGGCTGTGGTTGTGTTCCTGTCTTGCTAGTTGTTTGGCAAAGGGTGTCCAGCACTGTAGCTTGCTGGTTGTTGAGTAGAGGTGGGTCTTGGTGTTGAGATGGAGATCTCTGGGAGATTTTCATCATTTGATATTATGTGGAGCTGGGAAGTCTCCTGTGGACCAATGTCCTGAACTCGGCTCTCTCATCTCAGAGGCACAGGCCTGACACCCGGCTGTAGCACCGAGACCCTGTCATCCACATGGCTCAGAATAAATGTTAGAGAAAAAAAAAGAAAGAAAGAAAGAAAAAATAAAATAAAACAGAAAAGTTATTAAAATAAACAATAATTATTAAAAATAAAAAAAATATTTTTACATAATAAAAGAAAGAAAGAAAGAAAGAAAAGAGCAACCAAACAAACAAACAAAAAAACAAATCCACCAATGATAAGAAGTGCTAAAAACTATACTAAGAAAAAAAACCAAAAAAACTGGCAGACAGAACCCTAGGACATATGGTAAAAGCAAAGTTATATAGACATAATCACACACAGAAGCATACACATACACACTCACAAAAAGAGAAAAAGGAAAAATATATATGTATCGTTGCTACCAACGTCCACTGCCTCAATTTGGGATGATTTGTTGTCTATTCAGGTATTCCACAGATGCAGGCACATCAAGTTGATTTTGGAGATTTAATCTGCTGCTCCTGAGGCTGCTGGGAGAGATTCCCCTTTCTCTTCTTTGTTCGCGCAGCTCCTGGAGTTCAGCTTTGGTTTTGGCCCCGCCTCTGCATGAAGGTCGCCTGAGGGCGTCTGTTCCTTGCTCAGACAGGATGGGGTTAAAGCAGCAGCTGATTAGGGGGCTCTGGCTCACTCAGGCCCATGGGAGGGAGAGGTGTGGAATGGGCGGCGAGCCTGTGGCATCAGAGGCTGGCATGACATTGCACCAGCCTGAGGCATGCCGTGTGTTCTCCCGGGGAAGTGGTCCCTCTATCACAGGACCCTGGCAGTGACTGGCTGCACAGGCTCCCAGAGGAGGTGTGGATAGTGACCTGTGCTTGCACACAGGCTTCTTGGTGGCTATAGCAGCAGCCTTAGCGTCTCATGCCCGTCTCTGGGGTCCAAGCAGATAGCCATGGCTCGTGCCCGTCCTTTGAGCTCATTTAGGCAGTGCTCTTAATCCCCTCTTCTTGCACATCACGGAACAAAGAGACAAGAAAAAGTCTCTTGGCTCTTCGGCAGTTCCAGACCTGTTCCCGGACACACTCCCCACTAGCTGTGGTGCACTAGCCCGCTTCAGGCTGTGCTCATACAGCCAACCCCAGTCCTCTCCCTGCGGTCTGAACTCTGGAGCCAGAGCCTCAGCTCCCAGCCCCACCCGCCCCAGCAGGTGAGCAGACAAGCCTCTCGGGCTGGTGAGTGCTGGTCGGCGCCGAGCCTCCGTGCGGGAATCTCTCCGCTTTGCCCTCCGCACCCCTGTTGCTGTGCTCTCCTCCGTGGCTCCAAAGCTTCCCCCCTCTGCCACCCACAGTCTCTGCCCGTGAATGTGCTTCCTAGTGTGTGGAAACCTTTCCTCCTTCACAGCTCCCTCCCACTGGCGCAGGTCCTGTCCCTATTCTTTTGTCTCTGTTTTTTCTTTTTTCTTTTGCCCTACCCAGGTATTTGGAGAGTTTCTTGCCTTTTGGGAGGTCTGAGGTCTTCTGCCAGTGTTCAGTAAGTGTTCTGTAGGAGTTGTTCCACATGTAGATGTATTTCTGATGTATTTGTGGGGAGGAAGGTGATCTCCACTTCTTACTCTTCCGCCATCTTGAAGCTTCTCTCCTTAATTGGCCAATTTTTAACCAAGATTTTTTGTTTGCTTACTTATTCATTAGTTGATTGATTTCAAGGGTTTTTATTTATTTGAATTTATACTTTTACTGAATCATTGGTCCATAGATTTATACTTTTTGGAAATTTAAGTTGTTTTATAACAAGATTATTATTATATTTTATAAAAGTTTCAAGAAGAATTAATAAACTCTTATCACCATATATAGCTCAGTTGATACTCTCAACTGTAACCTAACATATAAGTTTAGCTACCACCATAGTTTAGAAAAGTTATCAAAAAAAAGCTTCAAACTTATATATTTTATAAGTTTGTGTGTTAGATCTATGGCCCCATGTAAATAAAAAAATGCTATGTAGACAAATATATAAATTGCATAAGTTTCTATGTGGTATATACACACATCTTTTATATACATATAGATGTATATGTATATGTCTTCTGTTGTCCTGTACAGTCTTCTACAAAAATTGTGGTTTTATTTCCCTTTTTGTTTGCTGTAATCTTTCTTTTATGTACATACATATTATGTTATGTGATACATAAAATTTCACTAAAACTACATCTTATTTTTTTTATGTTGGTCCCCATTATCTAATGTTCTTTATATTTCTATACATCTTTTTTGCCTTAAAATAAAGCTCAAATTTGAATGAATATTATTCAGGAAGATTTTTAGAGATGGTTTTTATGCAGTTTGTGTTGCGTGACACCATTTTTGAGTGTCACACATGCTCCCTACCCCACAGATATCTCCTCAAGAGACAATTAAGACCATATTGCTTTTTGATGTACTTTAGTGTACCTTGTTTCTTTGGAATATGTAACAATAATGATATAGGTTATAAGATGAGGACACAGGATTTAGCTTGTTCCCTTCAAAGTCATCTCTCCCAAGAGAGTGTGAATTTTAAGAGAGCAAGAACCTCACTGCTTTGTCCATAAGGCAGATCTTGTCTCTAGCTCTGTGCCTGACACATAATAGATACTTAATAAATATTAAATGAATAAAGTGAGGCCAGAATTGTTTTTGAAAGCTAGATAACTCAGCTTTTAATCCTTCAGTGGGTCATTGTGATGATCAGGATGGTATTTAACTCCTTAGTTTAGCATCTAGAGTGTTCATACTTCCTACTCATTTTAGGATGAAGCCCAAATCATTTTCATTATATAGACTTTAAGGTCTTTGCATAGTCTGACCCTTACATGCTACTTCATGTCATATGTTTCTACTTTCCTCCTTGATTCCTAGGCATTAATTACCTACCAACCTCCAGTTCCTTAAATATTTCATTCTTCCTCCAAACATAGAACCTTTGCAAATACTTTGTCTTCTGCAATCAAACACCCTGCCTCCATTCCCTCTACTCTCTTAATTTCTCTTAATCTTTTCTATGTCAGCTGAAATTTAACTTCCTCAGAGACTTGTTTCCTGATAATCCATGTTAGGTTTTGTTTCCCTGTTATACTATTAGTCCATCGACACACTGATTATAGTTTGCAAATGTGTGTTTGAATTGATATTCGAATAATGTCTAGAACATAAACCTCCTTTAGGCAGAGTCTGTGTCCAAATATTTACTCATATTGTATCCCAGGAATAGAGCACAATAACTCATTGATGGTTAATACATATTTGTTAAATAAATAGGTGAATAAGTGGGTGCTTGCTTAATTATCTGCTTCCATCTGTAGTTTTTCCCACATATATCATTTCTTTATACATAACAAATTGGGTTCACCAAGCAGGTCATTTTATTTCACACCTGTGCTTAGAATGGTATTTACTATTCTAATATAATGGTCTCTGCCATCTCAAGCCCACACACCTTTCATTTCAGTTATATTTTTGTGAGTATTATATAATTTAGACATCAGAATGTTGTTTCTTGACTAAAAAGGCAGAATTTACTTAAGGCAGAATTTGCATCATTCCCAAAATGTGAATCTTCAAGGATTAGCTCTTAGGGTTTTCCTTACTATTTCACAAAACTCTAGATTCTCTGTTGAAGATAGATTTCATAATTATTTATCTTGTGAATTTGAAGGTTTTGTCAGTCAATCAATGTAATTTTTTACATTGTCAGTCAATCAATCCATTTTTGCCCCTTGGGTCAATTATCTCCACATCGATCACAGTGATTCATGTAAACATGTTATTTTTCTCTTTTTGATTATTTCCCATTATACAAAACAAATTCCAAACCTCTTGGTACAGCATTTTGGCGCTACATTGTGTAGCCTTTGAAAAATATTCAACTCTTATTGCCTGCTAATTTATCACTTACAACATTTATCAAATGCATTTATATAGCAAATATTGGAGAAACTGCTATGGCTCAGAAAGTGTTCTAACAGTCTAGATAGAGCAGTGAATAAAATAGACAAAAAACTCTATGCTTATGCAACTTACATACTAGTTGGGAGTGAGGGGCAAAAAAGGAGGGAAATATATAACATGCTAGAAGATAGCAAGTAATTTGGAAAAAAAAATAAAATAAAACAAGGGAGAGAGAGAGAAGAAGTACCAGGAAGGGAGGTGCAAGTTTGCTGTGGTCAAGAAAGAGCTCTCTGAAACAATGGAACAATGACCTGAATGAAGTAAGAGCTCCAGTTCTTCAGCTGACTAACTTATAATGATCCTTTAAGAATCAGCTCTTTTATCTTTGGCTAGAGTAAGACAAAAATGAATGACACACACCTTGTTCCTTTCATGACAACTTTGGGTTTGGTTTCCCATCTATGTGTTTCTATAGCATTCTGTGTTTATAACTCTCATATCACACACTTGGTAAAATAAAAATATTTCTGTATATGTCTGACAGCCTTCATCTACTAAAATGTTAATCTCTCAAGGAAAGAGACCATTAAAAATTTAACTTTATATACTGTGCTTAGCAAAGATGCTCAGTGAATATTTATTGAATTGATTTGAAAATCAACTGGACTGAGATTTTTATAAACTAATCCATAATTATATTATTATAGTGAAATCAGTCTTCTCTTGGCCTTAGTTTCTCATTTGAAAAATGAGAGATATTGTAAGTCTTATGGACGTTTACAAGGAAAAAGTGGTAAAATTCTGCCATTAAATAAAATGATGCTATTATCTAGGATGACCCCCAAATTGCCTTTATGAAAAGTAAAACCTCTCAGAGGAAATCACTAGATAGTTTCTTCATATTATTTTTTCTTTTATATTGAGTACGAAATTGGTTGTATTTCCAGTTCGGTGAGCCCAGCAGCAGTACAAAATGAGTCAGCTAGCTTGAATTTTACTCACCAAACCTAAAGATGTTGATGGTTTATTTATTTATTAAAAATTCATACCCTTGGAGTCCTGCTTTCGGTACAGCTGACTAGTTCCTATCAGACCTATCCCTTTACCAGATAACAACTACAAAATCTGGCAGGGAATAGGCAACCACCTAAATTCTGTGAAGTGTGAACAAAAGCAAGCTGATCAATAAGGGAGTTGACACACAGAAAAAGGGAATAGGAAGGGTGAAATATCAGTTCCTATGTCTTTTAGCCTGAGGGTAACCTGCAATCAAAGCTACTCTGGCCATGAAACTTCAATCCCAAAAGTTCAGGGCAACCAATGTTGCAGAAAAGAGAGAGGAGAATCCCAGAAAGGAAGTACCCAGAAATGATAACACCAAATTCTTTGTATAAACTTTTTGAGTCTCTGCCCCCTGTGCTAGTCCTATGAGCAGTCTTCAGCTAAAGACAAAATTACCCAAGCAGGTAAAAGCAAATAAGTCCACTCCCGGATATGTCATAATCAAGCTGGTGAAAACAAAGCTAAAAGGAAAACCTTGAAATAGGCCATATAAGGATGAGATAGTTCCACATAGGGGGAATAATTTTTGAATGAATGCTGACTTTATCAAAAATATATAGTCCAGAAAGCACTGGAAAACATCATTAAAGTCTTGGAAAGGATTTATTATCGAACCATAGTTTCAGACAAAGCAAATATATCCATTGACACTGAAAATGGAATAGACTAATTTTTATATAAAATGCAATGGAGAATTCATTTCCATTGGATCAGCACTACAGGAAATTCTGAAGGAAGTTCTTCAGGCTGGAAATGAAGAAAATCAAAAATGTAAATGTTTAGTAAGCAATTTTTCTTTCTTATTTCTTTAAACTACATAGGATTGCTTGAAACAAAAAGGATTGTGTTTTCTTTTCTTGTTTATAATGTATGCTAGTATAATAGAATCTAGTATTGTAAAAAGAATGAGAACAGTAGATGAAGGTCTACATTAATTAAAGGTTAACACATATTTAATTAATACAATATTAACTACAAAGTGACTATGAAAATTTAGGGATGAAAGAGATCACCTCAGATCTGACAGACACTGAGAGAATAAAACAATGATACTGTGGATAATTTTATGCCAATAAATTTGACAATTAAGATAAAATGCATAGGTGATATAAACATTTATGGTAACATAAGATGTCCCTCACAACAAAAATTTGACATCCATCCATGGACAAAAGTGTTTTTGAGGAAGCTGTGGGTACAACATCATACACCAAGGGGCCAGGGAGGAATCTGGGCCACCCATGCATTGGGAAACTGGCAGCCAGACTTTGGTCCCGGATGTGGACCCTGCAGTGGTTCATGAACCAGCTCCAGCTTCTCTTGAACACAGCACAGGAACCCCTGGAAAACAGTGACACAGACAATTGCCCACAGATGAGAGCCTTTGTAGAAGTCCAGGTTTCTAGAGGAAAAGTTCCAGCAGACCACTTGAGGAAAAAAGAAAATGAGTTTGGATGCTTTGGAGATAGTAAGAAGAACCGTTTAACTTTACATGCCTCACACCTCCTCCAAGAGGACACAGCTTAGGGTCAAGAGAGATCTTCCTCATCCTGTGAATTCTTCCTCTGAACAAAGAGAAAATGTGTGAGTGGGTTGGCTTCCCCATCTATACAGGGTGCTGCCAAAGGGGCTCATTTTTCTCACCCCAATCCAGAATATCGAATCATGAGCTACATGACACAAGGGCAGGTGTATGCCTAGAAGATCTGAGAAGGCCTCGGAATCCTTACCAGTGCTATAGGAAGTATTTCTCTCCTGAGGTCAGTCAGTAAAGACTGGAGGAGGTGGCTGATATTTCAAATATAATCAGCAATGCAACACTTCAAAAACATGAAATAAAATCAAGGAAATATGACACCAAAGAATCAAAATTTACCAATAACTAACCTCATAGAGTTAGAGATGTGCATTTTACCAGATAAACAATTCAAAATAACGATTTGAAGAAAACTCAGTGAGCTACAACACACACACACACACACACACACACACACACACACAGAAAGATAATTCAATGAGATCAGAAAAACTATACATGACCAATATAAGTTTAACAGAAGTATAGAAATCATTTAAAAACTCAAATGGATATTCTGGAGCTGAAGAAACAATGAATGAAATGAAAACAGCCATAGAGATCCTCAACAGCAGACTTGATCAAGCAGAAGACAGAATCAGTGAGACTGAAGGTAGGAACTTGAAATTACTCTCCTTGGAGTGGACAAAGAAAAAACAAGAAAAAAGAGTGCGGAAAGCTTACATGACCCATAAGGCAACATCAAAAGAACCAATTTGTAAATTATTGGAGTTTCAGAAGGAGAAGAGAAGAAAAAAAGGGAGAAGGGAGCAGAGAATTTATTTAAAGAAATAATGACTGAGAAGTTCCCAAATTTGGGGAGAGATTTAGATAACAAATTTCATGAAGCTCACAGATCATCAAAGAAAGTCAATTTAAAGATATCCTTTTCAAGATATATCATAATAAAACTGTAAACGTTGTGGAGGTGAGATAAGACAACTAACTACCATGCACTTTTGGCAAAGCATAACATGGAGCAACCACTTTGGCTAAGGGCTGTTTTGTTGTTGCTTGCTTTGTTTTTTTCTTTAATAATCTTGAACATACATCTACCAGATGACTCAGGAAACCTATATATTTGTCCAGGAGTATTGAAAAATATGTTTACAAAAATATTTGTACAAGAATTTTCATAAAAAGCTTTACTCATAAAAACCCAAAACTAGAACCAGCCCAAGTATCTATTAATAGGAAAATGACTTAAACTGTAGTATATTTGTGTACTGGAAATCTAATCAGCAATAAAAAGGTACAAACCACTGATACATGTGGAAATAAGACTAAATCTCAAGTATTCAGCTGTCTTTAAGTTACCTTATCAAAATATGCATACTCTACTATTCATTTTTATGAAATTTTAGCAAAGGAAAGCTAAATTTTGGTGAGGAAAAATCAGAAATCTGATTATCTCCAGCTCTGCAGAGGAGAGGGGAGGGGAGCTCTGATTTACTTTGAAGTATTTGTCTATTTCCATGGTATAAATACTACCACCATGCCCAATTTCGAATCAGGTAATTTGCTTAGGCTCTCCCTAACCTTCAGTCTTTTGGCCGTTTCATTTTCCTTACCTGTTCACAAACCATCTCTGCTAGTCAATGTTTATTGATCATCTACCATGTACTACTTTCAATGTCAGTCAACTGGAATGTCTCCCTCTGAGAAAAGTCACAAAAGGTAATGCTTCATTAATGTTTTTATCAAGTTGGATAAAGTAACCAGGTTCTTCTATGTCCTACCTTGCACCTTCATGTACCACTATTCTTAGGCAACTTTGTATTAGTTATAGGTCAAGCTTTTTCTTTCCAAAACATCCACAATCCCCTGAAAGTTGGTTCTATGATTCTGAGGTAAAAACAACCTATTCTTTTTTTTCTTATTTGAGTCAACCACAGAAGGCACTCAAAACATGTTAGTTGATTTGAATTAGTTTGAATTAAAAAATACATATGGAACATATGTTGTGTGCAGGGTTAGATACAAGGTCTGCAAGGAAGTTTGAACTATGTCGGCACTGAAGCTTATAATGAAGTACAGGGGAAAGGGAATTCTAAAAATAATTTAAAATATAAGGTAGCATATGCTTTGCTCCAAATGAATGGTATAAACAATAAGTACTAAAGACTTATGATGGCCAGGATTTGAAACATCTGTGATTGATTTTTTTTACAACTTTGACCTAACTCAACTGGACTGAAAAAAATGTTTTTTTCTAATTCAGAACAGCTGTCTATAGTTAAGTCACATAGTAAGAACGCCCTGGACTCAGTGATGAAACCATATTAAAATAACACTTGCAGACCGCGGAAGGAGCGAGAAAGGCAAGCCGTACCTGCATGCCTCTTCCGCCCCTGCATGCCTCTTTCGCCCCGGGCCCAGAAGGGAGATGTGGCCGGGGCTTCGCCAGCCTCACTAGGTCTGCCATTTTCAATTTTCAGAGTCTGTTGACTGTAATCTTGCTGCTTCTATGTACCTGTGCTTATATCCTGTCCTTGGCACTCAGCCTCCTGGACAGAAACAAAACTGGGCTGTTGGGTATATTTTGGAAGTGTGTCAGAACTGGTGAACGGAACAGTCCTTATGTTGCAGTATGCTGTATTGTGGTGGCCTTCAGCATCCTCTTCATACAGTAGCTTGGAAAAATGCCAGAATTCAGTTGCCATCAGATTTAAATATGAAAAAAATAAAGAACTTATCTGCAGAAAATAATGGAAGGAATGGTTAACCCTTTTATCTCGAACATTGAATGAGATAAATTTTCAGCTGCCGTTCTCTATTTTAGTTATTGGACCAATGTTCTATGTAAATAATTAGGATGTAACCATTTAATACTCCGAGTTTAAATATGTCTGTAACAATCAACCTCAGTACTGTCACTACAATATTACATTCTGCATATGTCATTCTGTTGTGTCAGATACCAGTTTTTAGTGAGGTATCTTTATGGCACATAGGAGAAAACAAAATTGGTAAATTATTTAAGTTCCTTTCACTGTGATTTGGAAACGATAAGTCTTTATAGAATGAGATTTTTTTTGGACTAGCTTTTTTATTGAAAAAAGAAAAAAGTTCAATTCGTGTTGGTAAGGGTTGCATTCATATTTAATAATGCTTGGTTTTCCTCTGGCCACATCATTTTGAGCATTAACCAGAGTACCTCTACTCTTAGCAAACTGTAGTTTACTACAGGTGTTTAAACTATTTAAAACAAGAATATGCAGTTCTTAAGGAGGAAGATAAATGAGAAGTGACTTAAGAGTGCTATTGAGAAAATGTTCCTATTTAACATAAAAGATTCAGAATAAAAATAAACAAATAAAAATAAAATAACACTTGCAAGAATTGCTTTTCATCATTTTTCACAATAAGAAGCAGTTTATGCAGAAGTGTGTGGAAGAAGAGAGATACGAGGGAGGAAAAAGAGAAAACAAGGAAGAGAGTGATGAAGAGGGAACATTGACATGAAATCTAACATCCTTCAGAAGCTTGATAGGATTATAATTCTGTGATAGAATAGTAACCTAGTGCTTTGGAATACTGTCTCAATTCAAAGACAATAAGAAAAATTTCCTGTTGCTCAAAGTATATGAAAAACCAAAAATAAAACAAAGTGAAAAACACTCATCCTAGATTTGACCCCAGAAATGTAGGGAAATATTTTGCTACAAGTTTCTATGGGTAATTTTTATGATCATTTAAATATTTCAACATTTGCAAATCAGAAAACCAGGAGATTTTAGAATATGATGCTTTTTCTAGTGAATGATTATAGTAACACTAGATATACAGTTTATTCGTGGAAAAAGGATTCAAACAATTTTTTAAATTCTGAAGTTATAAGAGGGAAGAGATTCTCATATTTTTCACAAGTACTATTTTGTGTAAAAACAGTCATATCAAAGTTATAAAGCCAGAGATCCAATCTTTCTGGCCCTCAAATTTTAAAAAATCAAGTTTATATATTGATCACTTTTAGTTTTTGTATATATGTGTGTATATATATATATATATGTATATGTCCTATAAGAAACAGCAGGATGTGGATGGCAGTGTTGGCCTTGGCAGCATGTAGATCTTGTTCAAAATAATCCTCTATCACCTCTTAGCTTCTTTTCACCTTCATTTCCTTATCTATAAATTCTTTTACTATGGGTTAAATATACACATGTCATGTGTATTTAATAACAGCAATTATGAATAACAAGGTGTCAATGCCTTTTCATTTTGGCATGAAGTCACAACCCAATCTCCTCTTCCAAGCTTTCATTTAACTTCCATATTAACTAAATTTTAAGTTAATTTATATTGAGAATATATGATCTGAAGACCAATAGAATACACCTCTAAATAATGGACACAAAATAGAATGATTCCTTTATATATCTTCTTATGATGACTATAGTATTGCTTTGTAATGATTTGGTTATCTAAAAATTAACTCTTACCCTAGTTAACTAAAGAATATATATATATATATATATATATATATATATATATATATATATGAAAACATATATATGACAACATATAGATATATACATATATATCTGACAACATGCAATATTATCCCAGCTTTGCCAAAGTACCAGAGGAATACTGTTCTTTAAGAAATAAGATTTCCATTTGTCTTTTTTCAGTTCTCCCTGATTGAAAATTACCTCCTCACCAATCTACAACACTAACTGCATTAAGACTTGCAAATTAAAATTTTATTTATTTTGTCCTCACCATATCTGAATAATTTTTACAGACAAATTTATTTTAAACTATGAATTGCATTCTTTTAATATCATACATTTTTACCATTAGCAGGTATATATGGATATCTCTAAAATACAGAAGTATGTTAGCTAACTGAAGGACAGTCTAACATATTTTTTTAGTATTATCAAGCACTATCAAAAAAATTTTATTAAGCTTTGGCATTGGTTACTTTTAAACAGGTTACTGAAACACTGAGCTATTGGAAAAATGGACTGCAATTATTCTCCCCACTTTTAGTGCCCTCTACCTTGAAGAAATTATTTCACAAATATCCAAAAACACTTTGATATTTAGTTAGAAAAGCAAACGTGTATATGGAAGAGAAAGAGGTAGTAAGTTATAAATATACTAAAAATTGCATTTCCCAACAATTAGAAACTAAAGCCTATAAATAAATAACCAAATAAAGAAACAGAAAGTTTAACCACATCAGCTGACTTTTGCTCAATATCTCAAGTACTGAAAATAAATCTTTATCTGATAAATTTTCCACTGAGCTATTGCATAGCATCTTAGAGAATTAACTTCTCAGAAAAAAAGTGAGCTATCCATTTCGAAACCAAGTTTAGTTTGGTCTAGGTATTTTTGCTTTTGGTTTTAATACTTAGAAAAGTACAAGATTAGTATAATTGTGATCAAACTATTTTTATTCCAAAGAACTTCACAAAAGCTGTGAAATCTTAAGTTTAACCTTCAGGTTGACTGATTATGTAAAGTCAGGAGTCCCCATGAAGAAAATCATGGAGAGCTCCTGACCTTTCCTGTATATCTGACAACTCAGGAACACTTGATTCTCCAAAATACATTAGAAAAGAATGAATATAAAGGTTTCACACTCCTAAAGGTAAGATTGCTAATTAAGTTCTCAATTTGAGATAAGGAGATTACTTCCTACTGGGATGATAAGGTCATTTCCTACTGAGTGAAATCTCCTATAGGATAAACAGGTGAATATAACTGATTCCAAGGTATTTTGGTAACATGATATTTCTATAAAAAAAGATTTTCTCAACCCTATTTAATTGCTATTTCAACTCTCTTTTTGTTCAAGAATCTTAAAAATCACCATCTAAATTTTTTAAAAAATCAAAATGCTTAGTTTTCTCAGGATGTTGGATTTGTCATGATAAAGCACACACGTGTTTTGCATTAGAACCCTGTCACTGCGTTACAGCTGGGGCAGATTTTGTGTAGACAAAGTTAAGGATTACTGGTTCACCTTAAGCTGTATAAAGTTTCCTCTTTTTCTCTAGACAAGGTTTCTCTTCCAAGATAGGATTTAGAGAAGGTAGGATTATGGTTTTCTAGGCTGTGGGATTAGCAGCTAACACAAGAAGAAACAGATGATTTTGCACAAAGTATAAAATGCAGTATTCCTGGGGATGAATATACTTGTGGAGAATTACATGAATATTTGGTGCTGACTTGTTGAGCTCTTAGAAAGCTGAATTTATGGTCTTAGCACAAGAGTCTTGTGCTAAGAGTCTTGTGTCTATACTCTGTCTTAATGCATTCCAAATAAGAAAATAAATATTGGGGCAGGAAGCATTTTAGGAGCTGATTATGATGTAACATGTATATGATGTACAATGTGGTAAAAAACACATTGAGTACAAAAAGGTGAAGAAAGGCAGAGCAAACACTTTTCCCCTGGTGACTCATCTATAATCAATGATCAGCTATATGCCAATTTCTTGACAAAATTATAAAGCAAAAATTAACCCTATATGTTTCACATTTTTATTAGGTCCAGGATAAATAAGCTTGGTATAGCATTTACTCTAAAAGTTCTTTTCTGCATGAATTTGGGGATATGATTTTCATTCCAAACCTTTGATCTATCATGTGTACTCTAGGAATAATGACTACCTGATAGGGCTGTTGTAAGAGGTAAATTAATAACTATAAATACAAAAGTTAGCCTACGCCAGTCTATAGTAGGCTGCAAATAAATTCTGCCCCTGCCTCCATTATCTTGATTATGTCTGTGAACACAAATGCATATAGAATGATTCTCCTTATGTATAGAGATATTAGAATTTGGGGGAGGGTGGAATTGGTTAATAGGTGTTTTTAAATATTACATAAACTTTATAAATTTAGAAAATGTTAAAAAGAGAAAAATACCTAAAGTTAAGTTGAATTCCTTCTTAGCTGCTGTGAAAATACACAGAAAATACAACAATTCTGAAGAAGGCTAGGTGCCTACTCTCCTCAACTCTTGCAGGCTATATAAGATTGGAAAGGAAAATCATATTATATGTTTCTTAAAAAAAAGAGCACAGGGACTTCTGGTTCCACCTCAACATGTAAAGAGCTTGGATGTTGTCACTCCCATTTTTATGACAAGAAAAAGCTGGAGACAATGAAAGTCAACAGATTTTGCTGGAGTCATCAGACAACTTAAGTAATACTATAAAGCACCACTCAAAACTCTGGAGACACAGGCTAATAGAGTGACAACTGAGCTCTGCTTATTTGGAAGAGAAGCTGTGGAAGCCAGGAACTGGTAGTAACACTTAAAAGATAATTTGGATGGGTTGCTGGGGGCTCATTGTAGACTAGGTTAAGGATGAGAAACTCCTGGGGGTTGAAATCTTAGGGGATGCCCACATTTTCATGGGCTTTATCTCAAAAACACCCACCAGGTTCTCACGGTCAAAAGTCTAGAAAGATCCACTCCTGATTCTAGCAAGGGGAGGAAAAAAGTAACCATTTTGAAATATGCCCTGAGTGTTGGTTATTACAAAGGCCTACACTCAGTGGAAGACTTTATGACAGCCTTTTCCCACCTGGGGAAAGTGCATTTCTTCAACTTTTTTTTTTTTGCATCTCTATACAGTGTTATTAGAAGGGCTCTTGCCATGTAGCTTCCTCTTCTGGGCAACAGAAGTCAAAGCCCCGTCTGTTTCTTGATGAATGTTGTCAATTTCAATGTCAATATTAGTAGTAGGGATACTGGTTACAATTCCTATGTCATGGCTGTCGCCTTCTGAGTGCATGTCTTGTTTTTTATTCGTTTTCAGCCTGTTGAGGTTCAGTTTGTGTGTGTTTCATTTTCATTTTTTTCCCCACAGCCACCATATTCTCTGAACTGTGCCATGTCATAAAACATGGGGACTATGGGTCTTCGGTTAAGAATAGTGGGCAATGGGATTGAGGGACGAGGAAGGTGGGATACTCACTGATCACCACAGGATATGGAAAGTATCCTCTATCTCAATCAATAGAATCCTCTATTGATTCTCCTCTGTCTTTCCTGTTGCAACTAAGGGGAAGATGGTGAGCTAAAAAAACAAACAAAACACCTGTGGATTTCACAGCTCAAGATATGGGTTCATTAAATGACTAAGATTTAATCATTAAACTACAGAATGCTTTTCCTCCCCTACAATTTACCAACACACCAATAGGACTCCAGTATATCAGTATATTACAACTGAAATATCTGAAAGACAGACTCTATCTGAGGAGGATTTCTTAGAGAAGCCCAAAGGCAACAAGAGAGAACAAAACAGAACACTAGAGGAATTGTAAGCCTCTGGAAACTAGCCATGGCAAACATTAAACACAAACCAACTCCTTACTGGATTAAAAGATATTTATAATAAAGGCCTTTTTACCTCAGTTCCTATTATCTAATATAGCATATCCACCTTTCAATGAGAAGTCAGTTACAGAAAGCTAGGTGGAAATCCCAAAATATTAGAGATTAAATAATACACTTGTAAGTAACACATTGTCCAATATAAAAGTCTCAAGAAAAAAATATAAATAATTTGAAACTGAATGAAAATGAATATATAATTTTCAATGTTTGTGAGCTATAGTGAAATAAGAGCTTAGAGGGCCATTTTCTATTATTTAATGCATGTAATAGAAAAGGGGAAAGATCTAAAAGTCAATAATTTAAGTTTTAATATTAGAAAACTAGAAGAGCAAATTAAATCCAAAGTAAGCAGAGGCAAAGCAATAATAAAAATTCAGGAAAAAATCAATGGAATTGAAAAGTAGGAATTCTATGGACAAAAACAAAACAAAACAGAAAACTGGTTCTTTGAAAAAAATAATAAATTGATAAAACTCTATAGTCAATCTAACCAAGAAAAAAGAGAGGTATCACAAATTACCAATATCATACATGAAAAAAGGGGGTAATCAAGGCCTCAAAACCATGACCAAACATCTCTGTGTAATCTTTTAAGCCCAACCATAGGCACTTATGAAAAGGCTTAGCTGGCAGGTCTCATGGTGGAAACGTGCCCTTACCACACAGACTTGGTGTACTGCCAGTGCATTGCAGTCTCCGAAGGGAATTGCAGTCTCAGAAGGGAATTGTACTCAAGGACTCAGACTGCCCTGGCTGTCGTGCTCTAATGTGTATTTGTGTCCTAGCTCAAGTGTTTCAATTCAGAGGCCACATTTACAAAGGCCTTCAGGTGAGGACTTTCTCAGGTATGTCTACTGAAATGCACTCCCCCCACCCGGCTGCCATTATGGGGAACTAGACTTGAAGACATTCTTCCTTCTTCACTCTGACTCAGTATTCAGTACTTTTTTCATTCTATGCCTCCCCCCTGCCCCTCTCTCCCAGTCCCCTTGGCCCATAAAACTACAGGAGACTTTTTTAGGTGCTCCATTGACATCGAGGCAATTCCCACATGTGCATTGATCCACCTGATCCTTAACTAGCACCATTCCAAGGGGAAAATTGGAAGGGGGAATGGGGAAGAGTTGGTGCCTTCTTGGGTTTGACCTCTTTTTTAAAAAAAAAAAGAAATTATTGAAGTATAGTTGGTTTGCAATTTTGAGTTAGTTTCAGGTGTCCAGCAAAGTGAATCAGTTGTACATACACATATATCCACTCTTTTTAAGATTATTTTCTCATATAGGCCATTACAGAGTATTGAGTAGAGTTCCCTGTTGTATACAGTTGGTCCTTATTAGTTATCTATTTTATATATAGTAGTGTATATATGTCAATCGCAATCTTCCAATTTATCCCTCCCCCCCTTTACCCCTGGTAACCATAAGATTGTTTTCTATATCTGTAACTCTATTTCTGTTTTGTAGATAAGTTCATTTGTACCCCTTTCTAAGAGTCCACATATAAGGGATATCATACAATAACCTCTTGCCTAAACTATCACAGTCAGTGACTAAAGCCTTGACTTTTACTTTCTTTTTTGGCTTGTTGTCTTAACTGAGCACTCTGACCCTTGACAGATCAGCTCTTCCGAGCCCAGCTCAGTTCCTGACAGTCATAGCTAGTGAAAACATGAACATTAAAAGGGTAATAAAGGCATGCTATGAACCACTCTATGTCCACAAATTTGATAACTTAGGTGAAATGGACCAATTCCTAGAAGGACAAAATCTACTAAAACTCACCAAGGAGAAATAATCTGAATAGGCCTAATTTTTTTAAAGATATTGACTAATTAGTAACCTTCCATAAAAGAAAATACTGGTTTCACTGGTGAATTCCACCACACATTTAAGTAAGATATGATACCAATTCTCCTCAATCTTTTCCAGAAAATATAGGCACAGGAGACATTTCCTACTTCATTTTCTGAAGCAAGGTTTACCCAAATATTAAAGCCAGATAAACGCATTGTATATGGAAAATCTACAGACTAAAACCATTAAAGACATTACAAGAAAAGAAAGCTATAAACCAATAAATCTTATGAATGCAGACTCAAAAATCCTCTGCAAAATATTAGCAAATAGAAGTCAGCAGTGTACACTTGAGATGATGTGATGAGGATAGCACTTTACCTCTGTGGTCTTCCTCTTCAAAAGTCACAACAGCAGTATGATGAGAAAAACATCCCCTAAATCCTGACTTAGTGACCTGCTACCAACTATATGACCACTATTCCTCAAAACCATCAGAGTTAGCAAAACCAAAGCAAATCTGAGTAACTGTCACATCCAAAAGAAACCTAAAGTTTCAAGGCTTCTTACGGTCTACCTTCTTAAGTCCCAAAATTTCACTTCCACCACATTTTACTGGTCCAGCCACTCATTAAGGGCAGTCCAGATTCAAAAGGAAGGCCATTAAAAACTTTTGCTCTGTGAAAGACCCTTTTAAGAATTTGAAGTGACAAGTTACTTACTGGGGGAAAATATTTACAAACTACATAACTGACAACAGACTAGTACATAAAGAACTCTCACAACTCATTAGTTAAAAAAAATTCAATTAGAAAACAATTAAGAGGCATAAATCTTTTTGTGGTTACCAGAGGTGGGGTGTGGGAGGGGGAATTGAATGAAGGCATTCAAAGGGTGCTACAAACTTCCAGGTATAAGATAAATAAGAACTAAAGATATAATGTACAACATAAAAATATAATTAACACTGCTGGATGTTTTATATGAAAGGTGTTGAGTAAATCCTGAGTTCTCATTACAAGGAAAAATATTTCTTTTCTATTTCTTTAATTTTGTATCTATATGAGGATGGATGTTCACTAAACTTATTGTGATAATCATGTCATGATGTATGTAAGTGAAAACATTTTGCTGTATACCAAACTTATACAGTGCTGTCAATTATATCTCAATAAAATTGCAAGAAAACAAAAAGAAAACATAAATCAAAGAAGCTACACAGATGGCAAGTAAGCATATAAAAAGACATTCAACATTATTAGCCATTAGGGAAACACAAATTAAAACCATAATGAGATATCACTACAACACCTATTAGAATGACTAGATCAAAAACTGGTGACACCACCCACATGATGACAAGGATGCAGAGGAATCGGATCATTCATACATCGCTGGTGGGAATGTAAAATGGAACAGTCACTCTGGAAACATTTTGGCAGTTTCTTTAAAAACTAAACATCCGAGTACCAAATGATCCGAAATTGCACCCCTTGGCATTTATCACAGAGAAGTGAAAAGTTAGGTTCACACAAAAATCTGCACATGAATATTTGCAGAGCTTCATTCATAATAGCCAAAACCTGGAAACCACATAGACATCCTGCAACAGGTGAAGGGTTAAATAAATTGTGGTGCATGCGTACGATGGAATACTGCTTAGTAATAAAAAGAAAAAGAAACAAATTATTAAGACCTGTAACAACTTGGATGAATCTCTAGAGAATTACACTGAATAAATAAAAGCCAATCCAAAAAACTTACATCCCATTTCTATGAAATTCTTGAAATGACAAGTAGGCATGGCTGTAAAATGGAAACATGAGAGATCCCTATAGGGATGCCAATATTCTGTATTTTTACTGTGTCAGTGTCAGTGCCCTGGATGTGCTATTATAGTATAGTTTTGCAGGTTGTTGCCACTGGGTGAAACTGGGTAAAGAGTGTATGGGCTCTCTCTGTATTTTTTCTTTTTTCCCTAGCTTTGCTGAGATATAACTAACAAATAAAAACTGTACATTCTAAAGTGTACAATGCAATGATTTTATATACCTATATATTGTGAAATGATTACCACAAAGTTAAATAACACATCTGTCACCTCATATAGCTACTGTGTATGTGTGTTTGTATGTGTGTGTGTTTGTGGTGAGAACACTTAAAATCTACTCTCAGTAAATTTCGAGTACACAATACAGTATTATTTATAGCTATTATGCTGCACATTAGAGCCCCAGAACTTATACATCTTATAGCTGCCTATAAATTTACAATGGTCCGGATTCAACAAAGTTTCTAAACTAAAGGTTATTAGCAACCAATAGAACTTATTACTTATTTCCTGAATCCCATAGCCTTATTGTTCCTTCTCCTCACTTTCAGTGATAGACCACTCAAGACCCTTCTTTCTCTACAAACATGTAGATGGCACTGATGGTTTATTGGTGGTTGTAGGTGCCTCTCTGCCTTCCAGAGCAGGTTGAAGAAGAATGTTCTGCAACACATTTTTCCAATATCTGATGGGTAAAATGAATGCTGAAATACCTGACACAATTTCCATTCCACCCTGTACTTCTCCAGAGACAGCTGACCGGGAACCAAGAATGGCTTCCTGATCCAAGAGCAGCTATTCTTTTGCATGGCCTACAGTCCAGGATGAGAATTTTGCATGGAAAAAAATAATCTAGTAAATCTAATTCTGATTCTAAACACTCTGCATTGGGAAACATACAGAAAATGATGTATTTAACAATTGGTACTGAAAATATAAGGTCATGATTCAGAGAAATGTCCCTTGTGTAGCACATTTCAAATACTTATTAGTGCTTCAATAACAGAATACAACTCATTTAACATGATACTTTAGTCTCTGCCAAGACTCCTCCCTTGTCTCCCTCCACTCTTTTCTATGTCACTGGCCATCTTTAATTTCTTTGAATATGCCCAATTAATTCCTGTTTCTGGAACTTTGCAAATTCTGCCACTTTAATGGTTTCCTTGGTGGACCAAGACCTCTTGAGTATCACTTCATACTACTCTGGGCGACGTCTCTCATTCCAGCCCTAGATTCGAGGAATAGATGCACGAAGACTTAACACCCTTCAAGATGAGAGTGATGCAACTCAACTTGCATCATTCACTTTCTGCCCTGGGCTTTTCCAATATGGTGGTGTGGAAAACAGGCAGGTGGGAACCTGCTTGGCATACACACAAGTACAACTAGGAAGTGATGGTAGTTAAAAATATCTGAGTAAACCCTTGACAAATGGGGAAAGGAAGCTGATGAATCAATGGATCTTCCTATGATATCTGAGATGGAATATTATAAAAGGTATCCTATACACTTCTCAGAAGTTTCTAGCAAAATTGAGCCTAAATGTTCATGGCAGAGACCAATTTCTCCTTCTTTTATGATTCTTCCTGGTCTTTCAAAACTCTTGATCCTTGGAATAATCTCCCACAATCTCCAGTTTTGAGAGAACCCAAATTAATGCAATTAAGTAACTCTTACTGTTTCTTTCAATCTCAGCTTAAAGGTAAATTTCATCAGAGAAACCATTCTGACCTCTTCCTCAAAATTCAAACCAAAATTTTCCATAGGAGTCTTTTACAGTATACCCTTTACTTTACAGCTGAGGCATTTATCTAAAATTTTAATGGCACTTTATTTTTAAAATATTTGTTGGATTATGATATCCATGAGGGCAAAAAACATGCCCATTTGTCTATTGTATCCCCAACCTTACATTATCTTACATGCATATAGGACTCAATACATATACACAATGAATAAATAAGCTATATACAAGCAGAAAATATGACAGAATGGAAATTATAGAAGAAGCTATTTATACCTGAAAAATTCAAAAATAATCTACAGTGTTCTCAAAATAAAAAGTTTAATTGAAAAAAAGTACATTTTATAAAAGGTTAAAAAGCACAGGACATATTTTATAAAGCAAAACAAAACAATTATGTTCAAGAATTTTATTTTAGAAATGTTGAAAGTGGCAAGGAAGTATAAAATATCTGAAACAAGAAACCTAAATTGGGAAAGATGATTCATATCCATATTCCTTTGTGTGTGAACATGAATGAATAGTTACAGCTAAATGAGAAATCCACAGTAGGAGGACATTTACTGTGTTAACTTTATTAACACAAGATAAAGCCATGTCCTAAGATGCCTAAACACAAATATGAAATAACAATAAATAAAGAAATACTAAGGAAAGTCTTGAAATTAATGAGGGAATAAAGAAATCAATAAAGGAGAAAATATACAATGATGCGTGTCAATTATTTCTCAGACAGTTGGAAAAAAGAGTATGAAAGATTTAAAAACAAATTAAATGAGAAAATAGGTACTGGTAAACTGCAGTATTGTATTAGAAATAAAAAAGTGGTGAGGTATTTATTTATTTATAGTGTAGATTAAAACAAAAAAAGATAAGAAAAATTGGAGCATGTTCCCAAGTAAATTAATGTTCAGTGTTCCCAAAGGATTGTGTTTATATGTAACCTAAAAGCAAATATCACAGAAATTTTTAAAAATCCAATATGGATGAAAAATGATTTGTAAAAAGTAATCAAGTATATGAGCAGCTCAGATATGAAGTATAAAATATTGGTAATGTGGAATTGAAAGAAAGAGACAAAGGGCACAGTGGTGAGAGCAGAGTGCAAGGGAAAGCCAAAGTGAGAAATGAAAGAAAAATATCGCAGGAGGTCAAAATATTATAGAAAATGTGTTTCAAGCATAAAAAGGACCAGAGGTCACTCTGAAGAAGCCTACAGAGTAAAAATGATAAGAATAAATTATCGACCAATGAAATAGATATTGCTAAAATGTTAAATTAATTCCTTGCTTCCTTGTCTCAGTTTTCACAGAGAAAATAAGGGACAAATGCTAAGAACAGACATTAATTTCCCTTGGGAGAGAAAAGAAATATTACAGGAAATTGTGATCATGCCAGAACAGGTAATCAAAAATAATGGTTGAAACCGCACACATAAATAATATTAAAAAAATCAATAGTCAATAGCCAGGTATGTCTCACTCTTTTTATTGGGGAAATCTTGAAGAAAAAAGTAACAAAAAAAGCAAGAGGAAAAATGAAGGATAGAGTTCCTCTGCAGTCAGCCTTTTTCTAAAACCTAGTATTTAAGGGATACAACCTACCTATTTTTTTTTTAATAGGAAAGATAAGAGATCAGTATAAGAAGCTACTTTCTCTTCTGAAACCCTCAATTCTACTCACATATCAAATCAGTCACAAGCAGTTATATTACTATTTATTACGCTACTTACAAATACATACCCCTGAATTTGGCATTATGCAGTCGGGGAAGGTTGCAGGGGTTGTCGGGGGTGGGGGGGAGACATGGCCAAGTATTTAATTCTAAACAAGTAAATATATGTTTATTACATGATAAATGAAATAAATAGGATCTTTCTTTCAAAAGTATAAAATAGCAAAGTAAGGAAAGATTAAAATTGTTTATTTACTGCCTTTGAATACAGTTGTACAAAACGAGGAAATATGCATGACTTCACTTAAGGCAGAGATCTTATACCTAGAAGTAATTTTGAAGCCAAGAGAAGATGGATGTGATGGTAGAGTATGAGGATGAAATGTAACCTGGATGCTGGGATTTGTAATGAGAGATGAAAATTTCTCTCCATATCAAAACACAGAAATAAGTAATATTTGTATTGAATTATATAAGAAATTTATGTCTGTACCCCACGGATACCTGGGTTCAAGATCGATTCAAGATAATTTTATATATTAATTCATTCATTAACTCACTCACTACCTCACTCAACGAATAAATATATGGCCCACTGTGTATAATCAACTTGCCAGTCTAGTGGACACAAAGACAAATAAGTAACAATCTCTATCTTTAAAAAGCTTATGCTTTTGGAGGGATTCATACTTGAAAGAAATATGGAACAATTGGTTATAGGTGGTATGATAGAGTCCTTTATGGGATGTGTGAGATACAAATGGGACATTTCCAATTTTCTTTAGAGCAAGGAGAGCATTGGGAAAGAGGTTATAAGGTGGTATCAACTAATTTAAATTTATAAGAAGAAAAAGAGCTCTGTAGTTGGGGATAGAGCTGGTGGTGATTTGTAAAGAATATTCCAAGCAGTGTGAGAATTATGGATAAAGCATATGGAGGTATGAATCAGCATGGTGCCTTCCAAGAACTGAAAGTATGTCAAATTAAGTAGAAGAAGCAGAGAAGAGGTGACAAGGAGACTGAGAAGTGAATGACAGGGATAATCCTAGAGGGAGTCTTTTTTTCTCCTCACTTTCACTTATCTATTGCTTTGTAATTTGATGCTAAAAATAAAAATAATGAATATTTTGTAATTATTTGTCCTTCATGAAAAATATACCATGCTATATTTATCCCAGAGGGCTCTCTGTGGTAAAAGCAAGAATTTCTGATATGATTTCTGTTTTACTAAAACTGATTATTGTTTAGTAATATAGCAATAATCCAGTCTGTAATTTTTCAATAAGTAGTCATATTAGTTAATGTAACCACCTTAAAGATACACTGTTTTTGAGATGAATAGAAAGGTAATAATTATTTTCTTTCTTAAACATCTTTTTCAGAGAAAAGACTAAATAATGCATTCAGGGTCAATACTGAAGAAGAATTTTAGAAATAAAGGAGCTAACACTTAGGACATCTAGGATACAGTAAGTGTTTAGCAAAGTACATCATACTTTTCAACATTATATTCGGTATCTGAATATTTATGATTATGCAAAAATAGTTAGGCAACCCAAAAGGATATCCAGAACACCTGGAAATTAATACATTGGAATGAAACTAAAACATCAAAGAAAAAAAGAAAGAACAAATGAAAGAAAGAGAGAGAGAAAGAGGAAAAGAAAAAGAAAGAGGTTTTTTAGTTGCTAATGTTCACACTTTCATTATTAAAGGCCCTAAATATTCAAGAAACTTTAGAATGAAATGTCCAAGAAGCTGTTGAATGAAATGGCAAGTTCATGTAAGCCTTTAAAAAAATCAGCAAATTGATAAGTGTAGCTACACTGAAAAGAAAAGGGAGGAGATATAAATAATGAATATCAGGAAGGAGACAGTGTATTACATCACTAAAGATTCTATTGACCTTAAAGTGTAATACAGAAATGTTATGAACAATTTTATGCCCATAAATTCATCAACTGGGATGAAATGGACAAATCCCTTAAAAGACACAAAATTCCAAAGCTCACTTAAGAAGACATTTATAACTTGGACAGTTATACATCTACTAAAGTAATGGACTCCTTAGTGAACTTTCTCCAACAAAGAAACTTAGTAGCTCAAGTGGGGTGCTTCTGCCAAATTCTACTGAATACTTAAGGACCAGATACCACTAACTACACGCAAAACTTCTTAGGAGACACCATAGGAGAGAACACTCTCTAACTTATCTTACAAGGCTACCATTATCCTGATACAGAAGATACTACAGAACAAACCTGTTACAAGAAAAAGAGATATAGACCAATATCATTCACTGATATGGACACAAAAATCCCCATTAAAGTATTTGCAAATCCAATCCAGTAATAAATTAAAAGGATAATACACTACATCCAAGAGGGGATAAGGGTAGTTATCCAAGCAATGCAAGGCTGGTTAAACATTTTATTTCTTTATTTATTATTTAGCATTTTTATTGGAGTATAATTGCTTTACAATGGTGTGTTAGTTTCTGCTGTATAACAAAGTGAATCAGCTATACATATACATATATCTCCATATCTCTTCCCTCTTGCGTCTCCCTCCCTCCCACCCTCCCTATCCCACCCCTTTAGATGGTCACAAAGCAAAGAGCTGATCTCCCTGTGCTATGCAGCTGCTTCCCACTAGCTATCGATTTTACATTTGGTAGTGTATATATATATATCCAACCAGTCAGTGTAACTTACCATATCAACAGACTAAAGAGGAAAAAGCACATGACCATCTAAAATACATAGAAAAAGGATTTGACAAAATATAACATCCATTCATGATGAAAACTCAGAGCAAACTAAGAATAGAGGGGAACTTCCTAATCCTAGTAAAGAATGTCTACCCCAAAATTACATTGTTAGTATTATATTTGATGGTTTAAAAACTGCTAGCTTTCCTTTTAAAATTGGGAATAAGGAAAAGTTGTGCACTCTAACAGTTCTGTCTAATATCATAGTAGATGTCCTAGCCCGTTCAAAAAGACAATAAAAATGAATAGATTTATATAGACTGGAGTGGAAGTAATTATATGACTTCATTGTCTACATAGATTTTCCCAAAGAGTCTATAAAAATGAAAGTTAATAGAACTAAAAAGTGAATTTAGCGAGAATGCAGGATACAATATCAACATACAAAAATCAATCATATTTTATATGTGCTCTATGGGCAATTGGAAATCATTTTTCAAAGTAAAATTTGAAATAGCACCAAAACCATGGGATGCATATACATCCTCAAAAATATATGCAAGTTTGTATGCAGTAAATAAATAAATAAATTAAATAAATAAATAAATAAATAAATAAAATATTATTGAGAGAAAAACTTAAGAGAAGGTATACAAATGCAGATTCAATACTCCAGTAATCAAGGTCTATACATTCAGCAAAATTCCAACCCAAATTCCAGCAAGGTTTTTGGTAGAAATGGAAAAGCTACTTTTAAAAGCTATGTAGAGATTCAAAGGAATAAGAATAGCCAAAGCATTTTGGAATAAGAACAAAGTTGCAAGATTTATATTACCTGATTTGAACACTTATTATAAAGCTATAGCAATCAAGAAACTGTTGTGTCAGTGAAAGAATAGGCCCATAGATCAATAAAACAGAATAGACAGCCCAGAAATAGACTCCCTCACAAAATATCATCAAATAATTTTCAGTAAAATTGTCAAGGTAATTAATGAAAAATGGTAGTCTTTTCAACAAATGATAATGGAAAAAAATGAAAAACCATATGCAAAAAATATATATTAATGCTTACCTTGTGCCATATACAAAAATTAACTAAAAGTGAATTGAAATTATATGCAAGTATCCAGAAAAAATATAGAAGGAAATATGTCCTTTGGTAAGGCAAATATTTTTTAATAGGACATGATAAAGTACAAATCATAAAAGAAAAACTATAGTGTACTTCATCAAAATTAAAAAATTCTCCTTGTGCAAATACACTATTAAGAAAATTAAAGCACAACTATATACTGGGAGAAGATATTTGCAAAACACATATCTAATAAATCATTTAGAACATGTAAATCCTTTCAAAACTCAATAATAAGGAAACAAACTACTAACAAAAAAATGGGCAAAGATCTGAGGAGATATTTTTCTAGAGATTTATGGATGACAAACATATAAAATGACACGCCACATCATCAGTCATTAGGGAAATGCAAATGAAAATCACAATGAGTATTGCACAGCTATAATGTGAGATATAACTAAACACCTGTCAATGTCAAGAGCTGGTGAGAATATAGAGCAATTGAATCTCTCATATATTGCTAGCGATAATGCAAAATGATACAGCTACTTTGGAAAATACGTAGGCAATTTCTTATAAAGTTACCATATGATCCAGAAATACCACTTCTAGATGTTTATTCAAGGTAAGTGAAAACATAGGTCCACACAAAATCCTGTCCACAAACATTTATAGCAGATCATATTATAGAAATTAAATTCATAATCTCCAAAAACTCAAAAAAATTAAAATGTCTACAATTGGTGAGTAGATAGAATATGGTGCATTATACAGAGAAATTCTACTCAGCGATACAGCAACATGGATGAATCACAAAGATGCTAAAGGAAAGAAATCATATTATAATGGCTACATTCTTGATTGTTCCATTTATATGGTATTCAGAAAAAGGCAAAATTAAGGGACAAAAACCAGATCAGTGGTTGCCAAGGCTGCTGCTGGGGAGAAAGGAATGATTATGATTATAAAGAGACATGAGGGAGCTTTCACAGCGATAGAAATGTTCTTTGCCTTAATTGTAGTAGTGTTCATTTGACTGTGTGTTAGAGTATGTAGAACTGTACATCTAAAAAGAAGGGAGAAATATATGGTTTTAAAGTTATAACTCAACCAGATTTTGTTAAAAAGATAAATGCTCAGTAAATATTGTAGAATAGAGATTACTGGCAATACTGGGGCCTGAGAGCAGACTAGTTAGCCTGTTTTTAAATACCAGCCAAGCTATTTGTTTTATAGTAGTTAATTATGAGGCTGGAAAGTTCCAACTGTTATTTTTGAAACTACTTTCTAAATGGGGCTTATAATTCTGTAAAACTATAAAATCAAGTCAAAAGTTACAAGACCAAAATCTGAAGGAATGTGTCAGTTCCCAGCTTCAGGAAAATGATGGTCACAACAACTCCTTTCACTTTTACTAGAACACTTTGTTATAGTCTTGGGAACATTCACCTCCCATAGCAAACACTTCAGGCTCCAGCCTGTCAGCAGTTACGTGTAAGTGCCTCACTGCTTTTCACCAGTGTATTGAACAAAGTGTGGTTGTGAAAAGTTGTATACGACTATAAAATTTTGAATTGAAGAATCTATAAAGTCAAAATGATAAAAAAAAAAAACCAATCATCTCTGGATCTCAACATTGCCTTCCAATAGAGACACTCTCCATAGCAATGGTAGAGTGATTAATCAAAGATAGTCATGCAATAGCAAATGCCACAGGACAAGAAGCAACTTGTTTATGGATATCTTGAATGTCACATAATGAAATATTAGCTTTAGGTTAATTGATTAGATTTCAAATGCAAAACACCATGGGAAAGATAAATAATTAGTTTAAATTCACACTTAGATGTAAGTTACTTGTCATATATTTTTTCCTGAGAATATGCTTTAAGATAGAATGACTGTAAAGCACAACTCTATTGGGAGTTACTAAGGAATCTGGTCATGATGAAGGTATAAGTCTCAGCTACCAGGATCTTAAACTTTTCTAATGATACCCTACTCATTTTAATATTGTGCCTAGAATATCCTCTTAAAAAATAACATACAATTATGAATTGATACCTTAGTAAATGACAGGAAAAATATACACATTAAAAATTATCAGGGCTTCCCTGGTGGCGCAGTGGTTGGGAATCTGCCTGCCAATGCAGGGGACACGGGTTCCAGCCCTGGTCTGGGAGGATCCCACATGCCGCGGAGCAACTAGGCCCGTGAGCCACAACTACTGAGCCTGCGCGTCTGGAGCCTGTGCTCCTCAATGGGAGAGGCCGTGACAGTGAGAGGCCCACGCACCACGATGAAGAGTGGCCCCTGCTCGCCGCAACTGGAGAAAGCCTTCGCACAGAAACGAAGACCCAACACAGCCAAAAATAAGTAAATTAATTAATTAATTAAAAAAAAATTATCAGACTTAATTGGACTTCTTGACTTTACTCTCCCCCTCCATTAGATCTTACTCATTCCCTCTCCAGTTAGCGCTATTAAATCCAGATTGAATTATGATGCTTCATACATAATCCCCTACAGATCTATAGCAAACTCTGTAACAGAATGCAAAATTCTTCATAAATAGATATCAACTTAATTTCCCAGATGTGTTTCACACTTTTAGCCCCTTCCACTTTGCTTTCCATCCCTCAACCACCCAGATTGGTCCATATCTCGTTGCCATGTTTCATTGCATACCTGGGCATTATTTACTTGCTTATGCATCCATAAGACAGCACGCACAGAGTCTTCTTCTGGAATGCATATCTCCCTTTTTTTCGGAAGTGAAACCAATGCCTACGTAAGCCACCGTTCAAAAGTTGCCTTCTGGGTGAAAACTTTTATACACCATTTGGGCTTAAATTTCTGCTTTTGCTACCTTAAATCTTTGTTCATAATTCTGTTGTAATTCCTGTGACATTTTCATGCAGTTAATGATTTATGTTTCCTCCTCCTCGTTCACCAACAACACTTATATTTGCTCAGCTAAGGGGAGAATCTATGCCACATGAATCTTTTAAATTTACTATCTAACATTGTGCAAGGAACATGGTAGATGCTAAATACATTATTATTACATAAATGAAACTGAACAAACCATGTGTTGTGAGCACTTAGAGTAAATCTATTTTCTTTTTTTTTAACATCTTTATTGGAGTATAATTGCTTCACAATGATGTGTTAGTTTCTGCTGTATAACAAAGTGAATCAGCTATATGTATACATATGTCCCCATATCCCCTCCCTCTTGCGCCTCCCTCCCACTCTCCTTATCCCACCCCTATAGGTGGACACAAATCATCGAGCTGATCTCCCTGTGCTATGTGGCTTCTCCCACTAGCTATTTTACATTTGGTAGTGTATATATGTCAGTGCCACGCTCTCACTTCATCCCAGCTTACACTTCCCCCTCTCCGTGTCCTAAAGTCCATTCTCTACATCTGTGTCTTTATTCCTGTCTTACCCCAAGGTCCTTCAGAACCTTTTTTTTTTCTTTTAGATTCCATATATATGTGTTAGCATACAGAATTTATTTTTCTCTTTCCGACTTACTTCACTCTGTATGACAAACTCAAGGTCCATCTGCCTCACTACAAATAACTCAATTTCGTTTCTTTTTATGGCTGAGTAATTCCATTGTGCCACATCTTCTTTATCCATTCATCTGTCAATGCACACTTAGGTTGCATCCATGTCCTGGCTATTGTAAATAGTGCTGCAGTGAACACTGTGGTACATGTCTCTTTGATTTATGGTTTTCTCAGGGTATATGCCCAGTAGTGGGATTCCTGGGTCATATGATAGTTCTATTTTTAGTTTTTTAAGGAACCTCCATCCTGTTCTGCAGAGTGGCTATATCAAATTACATTCCCACCTACAGTGCAAGAGGGTTCCCTTTTCTCCACACCCTCTCCAGCATTTATTGTTTGTAGATTTTTTAATGATGACCATTCTGACCGGCGTGAGGTGATACCTCATTGTAGTTTTGATTTGCATTTCTCTAATGATTAGTGGTACTGAGCATCCTTTCATGTGCTTGTTGGCAATCTGTATATCTTATTTGGAGAAATGTCTATTTAGGTCTTCTGCCCATTTCTGATTAGGCTGTTTGTTTTTTTGACATTGAGCTGCATGAACTGCTTGTATATTTTGGAGATTAATCTTTGTCAGTTGCTTCATTTGCAAATATATTCTGAAGGTTGCCTTTTCATCTTATTTATGGTTTCCTTTGCTGTGCAAAAGCTTTTAAGTTTCATTAGGTCCCATTTGTTTATTTTTGTTTTTATTTCCATTTCTCTAGGAGGTGCGTCAAAGACGTTCTTGTTGTGATTTATGTCATAGAGTGTTCTCCCTATGTTTTCCTCTAAGAGTTTGATAGTGTCTGGCCTTACATTTAGGTCTTTAATCCATTTTGAGTTTACTTTTGTTTATGGTGTTAGGAAGTGTTCTAATTTCATTATTTTACATGTAGCTGTCAAGTTTTCCCAGCACCACTTATTGAAGAGGCTGTCTTTCCTCCATTGTGTATTCTTGCCTCCTTTATCAAAGATAAGGTGACCATATGTGTGTGTGTTTATCTCTGGGCTTTCTATCCTGTTCCATTGACCTACATTTCTGTTTTCGTGCCAGTACCACACTGCCTTGATTACTGTAGCTTTGTAGCATAGTCTGAAGTCAGGGAGGCTAATTCCTCCAGCTCCATTTTTCTTTCTCAAGATTGCATTGGCTATTCGGGGTCTTTTGTGTTTCCATACAAATTGTGAAATTTTTTGTTCTAGTTCTGTGAAAAATGCCATTGGTACTTTGGTAGGGATTGCACTGAATCTGTAGATTGCTTTGGGTAGTATAGCCATTTTTGCAATGTTGACTCTTCCAACCCAAGAACATGGTATATCTCTCTATCTGTTTGTACCATCTTTAATTTCTTTCCACAGTGTCTTATAGTTTTCTGCATGCAGGTCTTTTGTCTCCTGAGGTAGGTTTATTCGTAGATATTTTACTGTTTTTGTTGCAGTCGTAAATGTGAGTGTTTCCTTAATTTCTCTTTCAGATTTTTCATCATTAGTGCATAGGAATGCAAGAGATTTCTGTGCATTAGTTTTGTATCCTGAAATTTACCAACTTCATTGATTAACTCTAGTAGTTTTCTGGTAGTATCTTTAGGATTCGCTATGTGTAGTATCATATCATCTGAAAACAATGACAGCTTTATTTCTTCTTTTTCTGATTTGTATTCCTTTTATCTCTTTTTCTTCTCTGATTGTTGTGGCTAAAACTTCCAAAGCTATTTTGAATAATAGAGGTGAGAGTGGGCATCCTTGTCTTGTTCCTGATTTTAGTGGAAATGGTTTCAGTTTTTCACCATTGAGAATGATGCTGGCTGTGTGTTTGTCATATATGGCCTTTATTATGTTGAGGTAAGTTCTCTCTATGCCTAATTTCTGGAGAGTTTTTATTATAAATAGGTGTTGAACTTTGTCGAAAGTTTTTTCTGTATCTATTGAGATGATCATATGATTTTTATGATTCAGTTTGTTAAGATGGTGTATCACATTGATTGATTTGCATATACTGAAGAATCCTTGCATTCTTGTGATAAACCCCACTTGATCATGTTGTATGATCCTTTTAATGTGCTGTTGGATTCTGTTTGTTAGTATTTTGTTCAGGATTTTTGCATCTATGTTCATCAGCAATATTGGCCTGTAGTTTTCATTTTTTGTGACATCTTGTCTGATTTTGGTATCAGCGTGATGGGGGCCTTGTAGTATGAGTTTGGGAGTGTTCCTCCCTCTGCTATATTTTGGAAGAGTTTGAGAAGGATAGGTGTTAGCTCTTCTCTAAATGTTTGATAGATTTTGCCTGTGAACTCATCTGGTCCTGGGCTTTTGTTTGTTGGAAGATTTTTAATTACAGTTTCAATTTCAGTGCATGTGATTGGTCTGTTTATATTTTCTATTTCTTCTTTGTTCAGTCTCGGAAGGTTGTGCTTTTCTAACAATTTTTCCATTTCTCCTAGGTTATCTATTTTGTTCACATATACATGCTTGTAGTAATCTCTCATGATTCTTTGTATTTCTGCAGTGTCAGTTGTTACTTTTCCTTTTTGATTCCTAATTCTGTTGATTTGAGTCTTCTCCTTTTTTTTCTTGGGGAGTCTGGCTAGTGTTTATCAATCTTGTTTATCTTCTCAAAGAAACAGCTTTTAGTTTTACTGATCTCTGCTCTTGTTTCCTTGATTTCTTTTTCATTTATTTCTGATCTGATCTTTATGATTTCTTTCCTTCTGCTAACTTTGGGGTTTTTTTGTTCTTCTTTCTCTAATTGCGTTAGGTGTAAGGTTAGGTTGTTTATTTGAGATGTTTCTTGTTCCTTGTTTCTTGAGGATTGTATTGCTACAAATTTCCCTCTTAGAACTGCTTTTGCTGCATCCCATAGGTTTTGGGTCATCGTGTTTTCATTGTCATTTGTTTCTAGGTATTTTTGATTTCCTCTTTGATTTCTTCAGTGATCTCTTATTTATTTGGTAGTGTATTGTTTAACTTACGTGTGTTTGTATTTTTTTACAGTTTTTTTCCTGTAATTGATATCTCATAGCATTTTGGTCAGAAGAGATACTTGATAGGATCTCAAGTTTCTTAAATTTACCAGTGCTTGACTTGTGATCCAAGGTATGATCTATCCTGGAGAATGTTCCCTGAGCATTTGAGAAGAAAGTGTGTTCTCTTGTTTTTGGATGGAATGTACTATGAATATCAATGAAGTCCATCTTGCTTAATGTGTCAGTTAAACCTTGTGTTCTTTTATTTATTTTCATTTTGGATGATTTGTCCATTGGTGAAAGTGGGGTATTAAAGTCCCCTACTATGATTGTGTTACTGGCGATTTCCCCTTTTATGGCTGTTAGCATTTGCCTTGTGTATTGAGGTGCTCCTATGTTTGGTGCATAAATATTTACAATTGTTATATCTTCTTCTTGGATTGATCCCTTAAACAGTATGCAGTATCCTTGTTTGTGTCTTGTAATAGTTTTTATTTTAAAGTCTCTTTTGTCTAATATTAAAATTGCTATTCCAGCTCTTTTGATTTCCATTTGCGTGGAATATCATTTTCCCTCCCTTACTTTGAGTCTGTACGTGTCCCTAGGTCTGAAGTGATTCTGTTTTAGACAGCATATAAGCAGGGCTCGTTTTTTATCCATTCAGCCAGTCTATGTCTTTTGGTTGGAGCATTTAATCCATTTACATTTAAGTTAATTACCAATATATATATTCCTATTACCATTTTCTTAATTGTTTTGGGTTTGTTTTTGTAAGTCTTTTCCTACTAGCATTTGTTGTAAATCTGGTTAGGTGGTGCTAAATTCTCTTAACTTTTGCTTTTCTGTAAAGGTTTTAATTTCTCCTTTGAATCTGAACGAGATCCTTGCCGGGGAGAGTAATGTTGGTTGTAGGTTTTTGCCTTTCATCACTTTAGATATGTCCTGCCATTCCATTCTGGCTTGCAGAGTTTCTGATAAGATCAGCTGTTAACCTTATGGGGATTTCCTTGTATGATATTTGTTGTTTTTCCCTGGTTGCTTTTAATATGTTTTCTTTGCATTTAGTTTTTGATAGTTTGATTAATATGTGTCTTGGCATGTTTCTCCTTGGATTTATCCTGTATGGAACTCTGCGTTTCCTGGACTTTACTGAATATTTCCGTTCCAATGTTAGGTAAATTTTCAACTATAATCTCTCCAAATATTTTATCAGAACCTTTATTTTTGTCTTCTTCTTCTGAGACCCCTATAATTTGAATGTTGGTGTGTTTAATTTTGTCCCAGAAGTTTCTGAGACTGTCCCCAATTGTTTTAATTCTTTTCTCTTTATTTTGTTCTCTGGTAGTTATTTCCACTATTTTATCTTCTAGGTCACTTATCTGTTCTTCTGCCTCAGTTATTCTGCTATTGATTCCTTCTAGAGAATTTTAAATTTAATTTATTGTGTTTTTTGTCATTGTTTGTTTGCTCCTTAGTTCTTCTAGGTCCTTGTTAAAAGTTTCTCATATTTCCTCCATTCTATTTCCAGGATTTTGGATCAGTTTTACTATCATTACTCTGTATGGGTTTTCAGGTAAACTGCCTATTTCCTCTTCATTTGTTTTGTCTGGTGGGTTTTTAGCTTGCTCCTTCATCTGCTGTCTGTTTCTCTGTCTCCTCATTTTGCTTCATTTACTTTGTTTGGCGTTTCCTTTTTGAAGGCTGCAGGTTCCTAGGTCCCGTTGTTTTTGTTGTCTGCCCCAGTAGGTGAGGTTGTTTCAGTGGGTTGTGTAGGCTTTCTGGTGGATGGTACTGGTGCCTGTGTTCTGGTGGGTGGGGCTGGATATTGTCTTTCTGGTGGGCAAGACTGCATCCAGTGGTGTGTTTAGGGGTGTCTGTGAACTTATTATGATTTTAGGCACTTTCTCTGCTAATGGGTGGGGTTGTGTTCCTGTCTTGCTAGTTATTTGTCATGGGGCATCTAGCACTGGAGCGTGCTGACAGTTAGGTGGAGCTGGGTCTTAGTGTTGAGATGGAGATCTATCTGAGAGGTCTTGTCCATTGATATTACATGGGGCTGGGAGGTTTGTGTTGGTCCAATGTCCTGAACTCGGCTCTACCACCTCAGAGGCTCAGGCCTGACACCTGGCAAGAGCACAAAGACCCTGTCATCCATATGGCTCAGAAGAAAAGGGAGAAAAAAAAAGAAAAATAAATAAATAAAAAATACAATAAGTGAAATAAAATAAAATAATTAAAATTAAAAATTTTTTAATTATTAAAAAGTAATAAAAAAAGGAGAGCAACAAAGCCAATAAACATATCAACCAATGATAACAAGTACTAAAACCTATACTAAGGTGAACATAAAAATCAGAAATAATTTAGTTGCAGACAGCAAACCCCAAGTCTACAGTTGTTCCCAAAATCCACCACCTCAATTTTGGGATGATTCATTGTGTATTCAGGTATTCCACAGATGCAGGATACCCCAAGTTGACTGTGGGGATTTAATCTGCTGCTCCTGAGGCTGCATGGAGAAATTTCCCTTTCTCTTCTTTGTTTGCACAGCTTCTGGGGTCAGCTTTGGTTTTGGCTCTACCTCTGTGTGTAGGTAGCCCTTAGGCATCTGTTCCCTCCCAGACATTACAGGGTTAAAGCAGCCGCTGATTAGGGGACTCTGGCCCACTCATGCTGCAGCGAGGGAAGGGTATGGTAGTTACAATTGGAATGCAGAGTAAGCCTGCAGCAGCAGAGTCTGGCGTGACATTGCAACAGCCTGAGGTGCGCCGTGTTTTCTCCCAGGGAAGTTGTCCCTGGATCACGTGACCCTGGCAGTGGAGTGCTGCACAGGCCCCCTAGGTGGTGGTGGTGGTGGGGGGGGGTGTGTGTATGGTGACCTGTGCTTGCACACAGGTTTCTTGGTGGTTGCAACGGCAGCGTTAGTGTTACTTGCCCATCTCTGGTGTCTGAGCTGATAGACACAGCTTGCTCCCAACTCTGGAGCTCACTTAGGTGGTGCTCTGCCTTCTGTGGGCAGACAGGGAAAGATTCCCCTCTCCTCACACACCCTGAAACAATGGTCTCTTGCCTCTTAGGCAGTTCCAGACTTTTTCCTGGAATCTCTCCCAGCTAGCTGTGGCGCACTAGCCCCCTTCAGGCTGTGTTCATCCAACCAACACCAGTCCTCTCCTTGGGATCTGAACGCCGAAGCCCAAGCCTCAGCTCCCAGCCCCCACCTACCCAGGTGGGTGAACAGACAAGCTTCTCAGGCTGGTGAGTGCTGGCCAGCACTGATCTTCTGTGCGGGAATCTCTCTGCTTTGCTCTCTGCACCCCTGTTGCTGCGCTCTCCTCTGTGGCTCTGAAGCTTCTCCCACCCACCCCCTGTCTCCACCAGTGAAGGAGCTTCTTAGCGTGTGGAAACTTTCCTCCTTCACAGCTCCCTCCCAGAGGTGCAGGGCCAACCTTATTCTTTTGTCTCTGTTGTTTCTTTTTTCTTTTGCCCTACCCAGGTACTTGGGGAGTTTTTTGCCTTTTGGGAAGTCTGAGGTCTTCTGCCAGCATTCAGTAGGTGTTCTGTAGGAGTTGTTCCACATGTAGATGTATTTCTGATGTATTTGTGGGGAGGAAGGTGATCTCCATGTCTTACTCCTCTGCCATCTTGAATGTCTACCTGAATCTATTTTGAAATGGCAAGTAAGACTACATTTGGGGTCATTAGTCACTACTACGTACTATTAACTGGAAGCTCCTCTGTACAAAAGATGTGACAGTTATAACTTATCTAGCATTAACTGTTCATTAGATAACAGCATTAGATCAGCTGTTCAGTTTGTATGTAACACTAAAACCAAGAAGAATACCTTTATCATAAATTTTTAGTTCTGGACTTCATGCTTCCTGAGAGCAGACACCAAAACCTATTCATATTTGTATTCTCATCACTTAGTGGTTCTTGCTGATAATAGACACAATTAAATGTTTTCATATTTTAAGTTAAACTAAATGTAAATTGAACCCTTATTTTTAAGTAATAGTTTCTAAAGCTGAGTCAGTGTAGACTTGAATGAATTCAAAGCCCATATTCTTACATGCTTTTCTAGTCCTAAGAGTATTCATATAATTGTTGATTTAATTTTTCTTAAAAAAAAGACAAAGCAAAGTGATAATATACTATAATATGTATTGTTCATTCATATGCATTATGTATTAATTGACCAGAAAACAAGAAAATATTCTACTGGCAATTATAGCTTCTAATCTTGCATTACAAGGAAAATTATGACAATGAATAAACCCAGATAAAGTGAAGACAGCACAAATGATAGATAATTTGATATAAACTTTCTGAAATTATTCAACCAATAAAACTGACAAACTTTAGCAAGATAAACATTTAAATTATACTAGAAGTTGTCAGAGTATAATTTTTAAAAGTAAAATCACCATTCTCATACAAATATAAATATGTACTTGTCAAAAACGTTATTTGATTTCATTAATTAATGAGGCAACAAGCAAGTTACAACTGGAACATAGGAGAATACGAAGGACAGGAACATGTATAGGAATTCAGGAATACTAAAAATAATTTACTTACTAGATTCAAAATTGGTTGTTATCTGCAGGGCAATAATTAAATACTTGGGACAGTATTTGATTATTGTCCATGGGACAGTTTGTATTTCTATGAATGAACATCATTTGTTGTATTATCAGTTTTCTGCAACTTTCAATGTTGTAATGTAGCACAAAGTCAATGATAAGTGGAGATAATCTGAAAGAATATGCTAGACAGAACACAGAGGAATCTTTTTTGTCACTTAAAAATCATTCACATATTTCCTTAATAAAAAGATCTATAAAGCCATTGTAAGTAATCCTACATTTTTTATCACACACATTTGTTTTATGATTAAATAATGTATGTAAATTCCTGAAAGACCACATATTACATGGCCAAATACACATTGATGTAGATTTCAGGGACACTCAATTAAAGAAGGTTTCAGAACATTCAGTTTAAGACAAATTTTTGAGAGCTTTAGAAAATGTTCCAAATTCTATGCCTTAATTGTGTTTTAAAAAATTGGAATATTTTACATTCGATGTGAAAACATTATGTGTAGAATTCTTGACAATTTGAAATCAATTTTTAAGAATTTTAAATTAGAAAACATATCTTTACTGTTACTCAGGAAACAAGCAATTATTACTTTCATGGGATCCTACAATCTAATATTTGAGAAGTTCTTGTAAGTGCAGTTAACGTTTTTTGCAATATATGTTGACAGGTGGCCTCCCTGTATGTGCTTAGAAATGTTTTCCTTGCCGTGTTTAAAAATAGAATTCGAAAGGAAGTGGTTCAAGATAATGAATTTGTTATGAAAAAAGTTTCATATCTTAAATATGAACAGTTAACATATTTCCATCAGTCTCAAGAGGAAAAAATCATGCCTGCCATAAAAGGAAAATGTAAGATTTGCCAAGAAGAATTGAAGAGTACTGATGTAATAGTTTGGGAAAAAGGGCCACTGAGTTGGAGAGCATGATTAAAAGAACCGTGGTGCTTGTATGGAAACCAGCCCAGCAGCCCAGCAGCTGCACATCTTGGACAATCTGTTGCTGATTATTAGTGATGGAAAGCCAGGTATAATCATTGGTGCACATTGTTATGAATGCATGTATCAAAATTCCAACAGCTTTTGTATAATTTGACACAAAGTAGGCTATGGCTTTCTGAAACCACTCTTGATACTCATTAGAATTCAAAGAATCATGTAGCAATAAATTAAGGCTACATTTATACACATTATCTCTTGTTAAAAGACACAGCCATATAATGCCCAGGGAGGACTTTTGAAAAGATTTTCCAACATTTAGGAATTGGCTATTATTATACTATATATAGAATAGAGTATCTTATTAAGCTGGAATAAAAACTGATAAAATGTATGGGTAGAGTTAGAAAAAATTGATACACAGGGATGGAGATGGAAGGCTAAGGAATCTCTTGAAATCAGTTAAGGAGGAGGATTTCAACACTAATACCTGAGGTTCACACATATAACAACATATTGGATAGTAGTAACCCTTACAAAAGTCAGATTGTATGGATGGCTGACAATGCTTAGAGTAATGAAAGAAAGAAACAGAGAAAAAGCATATTTTTGGGGGGGAGGGAACAACAGAGTGGATGGCCTTAGAATCCAGCCAAACACACCATTTGTTATAGTACATACAGGTACTCTGTATACACTGTAGGAAAGAGAAGAAGCACACGATATAAATTAAGAAGCACCTCACTACATTTTGTATCAGGATCATACTGAACAATTCTGCCATAGGACTCCTGATACCAATGTGTACACAGAGAGAAAAAAGAATACTGTCACAAATTATGACTGGCCAAAGTCGAGGCTGTGGGAAAGTCTAACTATACTTGAGCAAGCATCAGGTCTGGGAAACATCTTTCCCAAAATTGGAGGTGGCCGTGTAAGAGTTGCAGCACACTTGCCAGTAAGGAGGGAGTAGTAAAAAGAACAAAGTTCTATCTTGGAAGTATCCTGAGGTAGCAGTACTGACTAGAGTTGGAGCAGAAGTAATGGAACTCATCTTAGAGGAAAGAGCTTTTACTCTTTTGTGTTCCAAGCAACCAAAACTTTGAGTTAATGGCTATTCAGCTCCAATCTCCTCTTGGAAATAAAACAGTAGGTATACCTTTATTATCAGAAGTAAATCAGAAGAGATTTCTATTGATGTGGAAACCAAATTTCATAAGGCTGTAGGAGAACAATGACCAGAAACAAATTGAAAACTAGTTTAAAACACCCCTTGGAGATTCCAGAAGTACATGGAGGAAGGTAAATCTTCAAGAAACAAGATTTCTTAAATGAGTGGCAAGAGCATGAAACTACTAAGATTTATAAAGTTTAATATATATTTTTAAAATTCCCTCCATACAAAATATCTTGTTTGCTTATATGGGAAAGTTTTTCTAATTTTTGCCATGAAATTGAGGAAAGACTCAATAAAATTTATATTGCCTTTTCTCAATGCTTAAAAAACGATGTTATTTTCGAGGGAGAGAGTGAGGATGTTGAAACTGCAGGAACCACTGTGTAGCTGACAGGGTCTCGGTGCTCCGGTCGGGGGTCAGGCCTTTGTTTCACAGATGGGAGAGCCGAGTTCAGGACATTGGACCACCAGGGACCTCCCGACTCCACATAATATTAAATGGCAAAATCTCTTCCAGAGACCTCCATCTCAATGCTAAGACCCAGCTCCACTCAACGACCAGCAAGCTACAGTGCTGGACACCCTATGCCAAACAACTAGCAAGACAGGAACACAAACCCACCCATCAGCATAGAGGCTGTCTACAATCATAATAAGGTCACAGACACCCCAAAACACACCAACAGACATGGTCCTGCCCACAAGAAAGACAAGATCCAGCCTCATCCACCAGAACACTACACCAGTACCCTCAACCAGGAAGCCTACACAATCCACTGAACCAAACTTACCCACTGGGGGCAGACACCAAAAACAATGGGACTACGAACCTGCAGTCTGCAAAAAGGAGACCACAAACACAGTAAGTGAAGCAAAATGAGAACACACAGAAACACACAGCAGATGAAGGAGCAAAGTAAAAACCCATCAGACCAAAAAAATGAAGAGGAAATAGGCAGTCTACCCGAAGAAGAATTTAGAGTAATGATAGTAAAGATGATGTAAAGTCTTGGAAATAGAATGCAGAAAATACAAGAAATGCTTAACAAGGACCTAGAAGAACTAAAGAGCAAACAAACAATTATGACCAACAAAATAAACAAAATTAAAAATTCTCTAGAAGAAATCAATAGCAGAATAACTGAGGCAGAAGAACAGATAAGTGACCTGGAAGATAAAAGAGTGGAAATAACTACTGTAGAGCAGAATAAAGAAAAAGAATGAGAAAATAAAGAAAAGAATTGAGGACAGTCTCAGAGACCTCTGGGACAATATTAAACACACCAACATTCGAATTATAGGGGTCCCAGAAGAAGAAGAGAAAAAGAAAGGGACTGAGAAAATATTTGAAGAGATTATAGTTGAAAAATTCCCTAATATGGGAAAGGAAAAAGTCAGTCAAGTCCAGGAAGCCCAAAGAGTTCCATACAGGATAAATCCAAGGAAAAACATGCCAAGACACATATTAATCAAACTATCAAAAATTAAATACAAAGAAAAAATATTAAAAGCAGTAAGGGAAAAACAACAAATAACATACAAGGGAATCCCTATAAGGTTAACAGCTGATTTTTCAGCAGAAACTCTGCAAGCCAGAAGGGAATGGCAGGACATATCTAAAGTGATGAAAGGGGAAAACCTACAAACAAGATTACTCTACCCAGCAGGCTTTCATTCAGATTCAACAGCAAAATTAAAATCTTTACAGACAAGCAGAAGCTAAGATGATTCAGCACCACAAAACCGAAACCACCTTTACAACAAATGCTAAAGGAACTTCTCTAGGCAGGAGACAAAAGAGAAGGAAAAGACCTACAATAACAAACCCAAAACAATTAAGAAAATGGTAATAGGAACATATATATCAATAATTACCTTACATGTAAATGGATTAAATGCTTCAACCCAAAGACATAGACTGGCTGAATGGACATTAAAACAAGACCCTTATATATACTGCCTACAAGAGACCCACTTCAGACCTAGGGACACATACAGACTGAAAGTGAGGGGATGGAAAAAGATATTCCATGCAAATGGAAATCAAAAGACAGCTGGCATAGCAATTCTCGTATCAGACACAATAGACTTTAAAATAAAGACTATTACAAGAGAAAAAAAAGGACACTACATCATGATCAAGGGATCAATCCAAGAAGAAGATAAAACAATTGTAAATATTTATGCACTTAACATAGGAGTACCACAATACATAAGGCAAATGCAAACAGCCATAAAAGGGGAAATCAACAGTAACATGATCATATTAGCAGACCTTAACACCCCATTTTCACCAATGGAAATACCATCCAAAATGAAAATAAATAAGGAAACACAAGCTTTAAATGATACATTAAACAAGATGTACTTAACTGATATTTATAGGACATTCCATTCAAAAACAACACAATGCACATTCTTTTCAAGTGCTCATGGAATATTCTCCAGGATAGATCATATCTTGGGTCACAAATCAAGCCTCAGTAAATTTAAGAAAATTGAACTTGTATCAAGTATCTTTTCTGAAAACAACACTATGAGACTAGAAATCAATTACAGGAAAAGAAATCTGTGAAAAATACAAACACACGGAGGCTAAAAAATACACTACTAAATAACCAAGAGATTACTGAAGAAATCAAAGGGGAAATCAAAAAATACCTAGAAACAAATGACAATGAAAACACGATGACCCAAAACGCATGGGATGCAGCAAAAGCAGTTCTAAGAGGGAAATTTATAGCAATACAATCCTACCTCAAGAGACAAAAAACATTTCAAATAAACCACCTAAACTTACACCTCAAGCAATTAGAGAAAGAAGGACAAAAAAACCCCAAAGTTAGCAGAAGGAAAGAAATCATAAAGATCGGATCAGAAATAAATGAAAAAGAAATGAAGGAGACAATAGCAAAGATCAATAAAACTAAAAGCTACGTCTTTGAGAAGATAAACAAATTGATAAACCCTTAGCCAGACACATCAAGGGAAAAAGGGAGAAGATTCAAATCAATAGAATTAGAACTGAAAAAGGGGAAGTAACAACTGACACTGCAGAAATACAAAGGATCATGAGAGATTACTACAAGCAACTATATGCCAATAAATTGGACAACCTGGAAGAAATGGACAAATTCTTAGAAAAGCAAAACCTTCTGAGACTGAACCAGGAAGATAGAAAGTATAAACAGACCAATCACAAGCACTGAAATTAAGACTGTGATTTAAAATCTTCCAACAAACAAATGCCAAGGACCAGTTGGCTTCACAGGCAAGTTCTATCAAACATTTAGAGAAGAGCTAACACCTATCCTTCTCAAACTCTTCCAAAATATAGCAGAGGGAGGAATACTCCCAAACTCATTCTATGCAGCCACCATCACCCTGATACCAAAACCAGAAAAAGATGTCACAAGAAAGAAAGCTACAGGCCAATATCACTGATGAACATAGATGCCAAAATTCTCAACAAAATACTAGCAAACAGAATCCAACAGCACATTAAAAGGATCATACACCATGATCAAGTGGGGTTTATCCCAGAAATGCAAGGATTCTTCAATATATGCAAATCAATCAACATGATACACCATATTAACAAATTGAAGGAGAAAAGCCATATGATCATCTCAATGGATGCAGAAAAAGCTTTCAACAAAGTTCAACACCCATTTATGATAAAAAACCTCCAGAAAATAGGCATAGAGGGAAGTTATCTCAACATAATAAAGGCCATATATGAAAAACCCACAGCCAACATCATTCTCAATGTGAAACACTGAAACCATTTCCACTAAGATCCAGAGCAAGACAAGGTTGTTCACTCTCACCACTATTATTCAACATAGTTTTGGAAGTTTTAGCCACAGCAATCAGAGAAGAAAAAGAAATAAAAGGAATCCAAATTGGAAAAGAAGAAGTAAAGCTGTCAGTATTTGCAGATGATATGATACTATACATAGAGAATCCTAAAGATGCTATCAGAAAACTACTGGAGCCAATCAATGAATTTGCTAAAGTAGCAGGATACAAAATTAATGCACAGAAATCTCTTGCATTCCTATACAATAATGATGAAAAATCTGAAAGAGAAATTAAGGAAACACTCCCATATACCATTGCAACAAAAAGAATAAAATAACTAGGAATAAACCTATCTACAGAGACAAAAGTCCTGTATGCAGAAAACTATAAGACACTGATGAAAGAAATTAAAGATGAAACAAACAGATGGAGAGATATACCATGTTCTTGGAGTGGAAGAATCCACATTGTGAAAATGACTCTACTACTAAACACAATCTACATATTCAATGCAATACGTATCAATTTACCAATGGCGTTTTTCAGAGAACTAGAACAAAATATTTCACAATTTGTATGGAAACACAAAAGTCCCCGAACAGCAAAAGCAACATGGTGAAAGGAAAATGGAGCTGGAGGAATCAGCCTCCTCGACTTCAGACTACACTACAAAGCTACAGTAATCAAGACAGTATGGTACTGGCACAAAAACAGAAATATAGATCCATGGAACAGGATAGGAAGCCCAGAGATAAACCCAAGCAAATATGGTCACCTTATCTTTGATAAAGGAGGCAAGAACATGCAATGGAGAAAAGACAGCCCCTTCAGTAAGTGGTGTTGGGAAAACTGGACAGCTACATGTAAAAGTATGAAATTAGAACACTCCCTAACACCATACACAAAAATAAACTCAAAATCGGTTAAAGACCTAAATGTAAGGCCAGATACTATCAAACCCTTAGAGGAAAACATAGGCAGAACACTCTATGACATAAATCACAGCAAAATCCTTTTTCCCCACCTCCTAGAGAAATGGAAGGAAAAACAAAAATAAACAAGTGGGACCTAATGAAACTTAAAAGCTTTTGAACAGCAAAGGAAAACATAAACAAGACCAAAAGACCACCCTCAGAATGGGAGAAAATAATAGCAAATGAAGCAACTGACAAAGGATTAATCTCCAAAACATACAAGCAACTCATGCAGCTCAATATCAAAAAACAAACAACCCAATCCAAAAATGGGCAGAAGACCTAAATAGACATTTCTCGAAAGAAGTTATGCAGATTGCCAACAAACACATGAAAGGATGCTCAACATCACTAATCATTAGAGAAATGGAAATCAAAACTACAATGAGGTATCACCTCACACCAGTCAGAATGGCCATCATCAAATAATCTACAAGCAATAAATGTTGGATAGGGTGTGGAGAAAAGGGAACCCTCTTGCACTGTTGGTGGGAATGTAATTTGATACAGCCACTAAGGAAAACAGTACAGAGTTTCCTTAAAATCTAAAAGTAGAACTACCATATCACCCAGCATCCCACTACTGGGCATATACCCTGAGAAAACCATAATTCAAACAAGGCATGCACCACAATGTTCATTACAGCTCTATTTACAATAGCCAGGACATGGAAGCAACCTAAGTGTCCATCAACAGTTTAATGGATAAAGAAGATGTGGCACATATATACAATGGAATATTACTCAGCCATAAAAAGAAACAAAATTAAGTTATTTGTAGTGAGGTGCATGGACCTAGTTTCTGTCATACAGAGTGAAGTAAATCAGAAAGAGAAAAACAAATACGGTATGTTCGCACATATATATGGAATCTTAAAAAAAAAAAAAATTCTGAAGAACCAAGGGGCAGGACAGGAATAAAGACGTAGACATAGAGAATGAACTTGAAGACATGGGGAATGGGAAGGGTAAGCTGGGACTAAGTGAGAGAGTGGCATGGACATATATACACTACCAAATGTAAAATCAGTACCTAGTGGGAATCAGCCACGTAGCACAGGGAGATCCGCTCGGTGCTTTGTGACCACCTAGAGGGGTTGCATAGGGAATGTGGGAAGGAGATGCAAGAGCAAGGAAATATGGGGATATATGTATATGTATAGCTGATTCACTTTGTTATAAAGCAGAAACTAACACACCACTGTAATGCAATTATACTCCAATAAAGATGTTAAAAAAAAAAAAAAGGAAAGATACAAGCACCCCATTGTTCATTGCAGCACTATTTACAATAGCCAAGACGTGGAAACAACCTAAATGTCCATCGACAGAGGAATGGATAAAGAAGATGTGGTACATATATACAATGGAATATTACTCAGCCGTACAAGAATGAAATAATGTCTTTTACAGAAACATGGATGCAACTAGAGATTATCATACTAAGTTAAGTAAGTCAGAAAGAGAAAGACAAATACCAAATGTTATCACTTACATGTGAAATCTAAAATATGACACAAATGAACTTATCTACAAAACAATAACAGACTCACAGACATAGAGATCAGACTTGTGGTTGCCAAGGAGGAGGGGGTTGGGGGAGAGATCAGTTGGGAGTTTGGGATTAGCAGATGCAAACTATTATATATAGAATGGATAAACAACAAGGTCCTACTGTGAAGTACAGGGAACTATATTCAATATCCTGTGAAAAACCATAATGGAAAATAATATGAAAAAGAATGTATATATATATATATATATATCTGAATCACTTTGCTGTACAGTCAAAATTAACACAAGATTATAAATCAACTATACTTCAATAAAATAAATTTTAAGAAATGTTTAATATAGATTTGTCTTGACTTATAGTCTCCTGAAAAATGTGAGATTCAGAGTATGTCTTAGTCACCTACTTTTGAACATTTCAAAGAAAAACTATAGCTAAAATTCCAATCCAGCAATTATTTTTGCCAAAATCTAAACCTCTCAAGACTAAGCTGTCCATTCCTTGAATGGACAAATAAATGACTTACATTAGAAAATGTAAGTGCACTCAGCTGCTCAATCAATAATAAATCCAAAGTGCCCACTGAATGCAATGCTACAGTAAAAGAGAATATTTAAATATTAGAACACTTATTTAGCATAACATATGGGGAAGGAAGTCACAGTATTTTATCAAAGGATGGGTCATTAATTGATAGTGGTTTGCCATCTTGCTGTAAGAAAATAGCAACTTGGAAAATATTTGGAAAAAAAAAAAACTTTTAGAGGCACTGGGCAACAATCATCACAAACTTTTATTCCTGAGAGAAGAGAAAAAAATGGAATGAACACTACAAATGCTTTGTTTTAAGCCATGATTCACTTTCTTGAGTGTGTTACAAGGAGGAGAAACACAAGAAGAGTACAGGGATCTCTCTGACTGCAGACACAAATTGCAGTTGGGGGAAGTTGACAATGCTGGAATTTAGAGGACAAAATATTGGAATGGAGAGACTACAGAGAAAGATCATGGGCAATCTGCATAAAGGATGAGTCAGTCACATACTAAATTGTGCTGGTTTAGGGTAAAACACCAAGACACTGTAAAAAGAACTACTATTGAAATATTGCTGAGCAATTCAAAGAGCTCACAAAGGTTTGAAAATTGTTCAAGTCTAACCAGTTTAAATGGAGAAACATTGCACATCCCAAAAATCCAGTAGCGGTTTTATAGTGGTATGAACTTAGTGACAGGGCTCAATTTGATAAAATAAAGGCTATTGGAGAGCTGACCTAACAAACTAAAAAATGAGCCACAAAAACATTCAAGCTAATCTGCAAGTAATAAACTGCCCCAATAAAATTCAATATTCTTCAAATGAAGGCAGCAAAATTCAGACTCTTAAAAATATAACTTTGACAATGTCTAAAATTCACAAATTCTACTATGTATAGGGGAAGAAAAGCAAGAAATTGTGAGCTATAAATGGAAGGAATTCACATCAAAAGAAGGATATCCAGAAATGTCAGAGCTCTTGTATTTAGAGGCAGAATCTTAAAAAAAAGGAAAACGAAAAAACCTATGATAAACGTGATAATGGATTTAAAGTAAAATATAAACCTAATGAGGAAATTGAAGATATAGAAAGGAAATAAATGAAACTCCAAGAACTGAAAAATTAAATATCCAAAGTGAAAAAAATACACTGGGAATGGCTTGTTAGAAAAGTGGATACTGAAGAAGAGAATACCAATGTCCTCCAAGATATAGCAACAACTAAGCATGTATAAACAAGCAACAGCAACAACAAAAATAAAACTCTAAACAGAGGAAGGAAGAGGAAGGGCAGAAGAAAACAGAATAAATGAACAGAGCTTCGTTTACAAGTAGTACAATATCAAGTGGTATAACATATGTGTAGTTAGATTTCCAGAAAGGAAGAAACTGAAAAATATTTAAAGAAATAATCACTATTTTGTTCTCAAATTTGTTTAAAAAATTATAAACTCACAGAACCAGAAAGCTCCGCAAATTCCAGCAATGGTAAAGAGAAAGAAAACCATATGGAGCAAAATATGGTTTATAATCAAGTTGATAAAATTCATTAAAGAGAGAAAATCATTAAAGAAGTTAGAGAAAAACAAGACATTACATCTTTACATACAGGAATACAAAGTTAAGAATTATCTCACATGTCTTGACAAAAACTATGTAAACCGTAAGATCGTGAAATGGCATCTCACAATAGTATGGGGATTAGTTCCGCTAAATGGATAAGGAGAGACAGTGGACTTATCCTAGAAGACCTGTACATATTGTTATGGAGAAAACATGTCACTTTCTACATGTACACCTGTATAGACAGGAGGGGAGTGTATATCATGGAAATAAAAATAAAATTTCCCATGCTTAATCCTGACTACAGCCAAATAAAGTCAAGGTGTGTCAAAGTACGTGACTTTCTCAAAGGAAGGGTGCTCTGAGTCTTCTTTCAGTTCTTATTATTCAATTTTGTACCTTAAGAAGATACAAAAGAAATTAGAGCTGGAAAAAGGTACAGTATTACATGTTCATTCCATGGAGTTTATCATTCAAGGAGGTAGGCCTTTCTACTAGGAAACCAACATGTCTGTTTTTGAAGAAAATATCAAACGTTGCCTAAATATGCATCAGACCTCAGGCTAGGTGCACAGGATAAAGGGATAAAGGCACATCCCTCCTTCTTTTTGCCATACTTAAACTGTTGGATTCTTAGAAGGCAAATTTAATAATTCAATAATCATTTTAAGCACCGACTATATTCCAGGCAGCGTGGTAGGCGTTTGAACAGGGCCACCACGAACAGTTATGCAGACCATGCCCTGCACAAGGGCAGTTCATCAAGATGGCAAATTGTAGCTGAAATCCCTGGTGTGAGTTTCATCAACTGGGAAAAAGAGGCGTATTCTTTTATTATTCTTACATCCTGAGTGTATCTATTTCAAATTTACTTTTGTCTTGGGAGTGTCACTTTTTGAAATTCACATAAAGACATCAAATATGCCAGTAATGCCCTTGTTCATTATGGGCCAATTGGTGTTTGAATCCATTGTAAATATTGTTTTGACACTAAGTAGATGATTCTCTCTTTTAGTTTTGTTTACAAAGCCTGGAAACCTAGCAGTGCACGTATTTTCAAAGAGGGTTTGTAACAGAGAGCTCATCTAACAGCATTAATTTGATTAACACAGAATTGCTCAAGAGAAGTTTATTTTTCCCCACTCTACATCCCAGAGCAATAATCAGTTAAGAACCCCCCAAAGGGTATTTACAAATTTCAAAATTTAAAGACTTTTAAAAGCTCAGGTCTATATGCAGCAATAGGGGGAATTTTATAAGAATTCCTAAGCCTCACTATGCAAAGGGAATACTACCTAGAATTCTATATGGAAAAAAATATATACATATATATATTGCAATTTGGTAATTAGTGAGGACTTAATGCTGCCTGAGGTATTATAAGAAGGAAATACCTGTAAGAATAATAAAAGAACATGCTTCTTCTTTCCAGTTGACAAAACTCACACCAGGGATTTCAGCTACAATTTGCCATCTTGATGAACTGCCCTTGTGCAGGGCATGGTCTGCATAACTGTTCGTGATGGCCCTGTTCAAATGCCTACCACGCTGCCTGGAATATAGTAGGTGCTTAAAATGATTACTGAGTTATTAAATTTGCCTTCTAAGGATCCAACAGTTTAAGTACGGCAAAAAGAAGGACCATCTCTGTCCTACTATGTTCAAGGGAATTGCATTAGAACTACCATCCAGAGATCAGGGGGCTGCAGCTGCTTTCGCCGTGTGCTTCATGGTTGCCTTTTAAACCCATAAAGCTAGGAATGAAAACATGGAACATTAAGTCTAGGTGCCTCAATTGTCTCTAGATTACTTCATAAACCTTCTTGCTGGCAGAGATAGCTACTGGAAACTGGCTTGCACCTTGCCTCCCTATTGCCTTCCAGATTTCATGTCAGTGCCTCCAATTGGTGGATCTGATTCACATCCAGAAACAAAGCCCTAAAACAGTCTGGGAAACAGTGTTTTGTTTTGTTTTTTAATCTTTCCAATTACAAAGGAGGTGGAATGCTGATGGTAAGAGCCAATCTACAGTAGTCTACCACATTTAGTATCCTGTATCAGGTTAGTTGAGGAGCAGTGTATAAAACAAACAAGGCTGCAAAAGAGGTTCTGATATATGTCTAATCAATGTTGCTAAATGAGTAGTTTTGACTTAGCTTGTGTCTCCTTCTATATTCATTCTCATATTCTTTTTATGAAACACAATTTGGATATAGGCTGTAATCAGCTGACTGCTTCTTGATCAGGACTGTCATTACTAACCACATTCTTCATTTGTCTATAGTATTATTTTGTCTAGCCCCAAATTTACTTTTATATTTATTAATAGATTTCTGCAGTAGGCTTTTGTTACCTTCAATCTATTCCACATGAGACTGTCTATTCTTTGGACAGAGGCAACACTGTGATCCTAACCACCTATGAAGTCTTCCTTTTCATGAGCTTCTACAGTAAGATTACATGTTCTGCTTTTGGCGACTGGGCGTGGAGAAAAACAAGAGTGGGCCTCCTAGAAAGGTTTGCCTCGAAAAACTCCCTAAGGATACCCAAATGGAGGCTTACCTTATTTAATTTTGATCCAACTTACCACAAAATTCTTACTTTGCAGGTTTAATCTCCTAGAAATATAAAACACATACATTTAAAAATAATATTTCCTGTTAAAATATAACCCATATTTTCTCATTGAATCCTTTGAAAAAGGAGTATTCTGAAGAAACAGAGTATTGCTAGATTAAACAGACCAAATATCCATAATGATGGAATTCTGAGAGAACCTGCTAAGAAGTACATTGCTAGATGGAAGAATGAAAAGCACTGGATTCAGAGGTGAGTCGGGTCTAGGGCTTACCTGGAGGATGGCTTTCCTTTTGTTTCCATCAGAGGTTAATAACTTCAAGGACTCTCTGTTCAGGCAAATAATTATACATCTCTCTGGGTGAGGCTCTGTAATAATTATATGCATTCATTCCATCAGAACACTACTTCTGCATTGTTTAGGGCAACACTTCAAGTAGCAATATAAAGATTAAAAATGAAATGAAAGAACTCAGAATTTGAGAAATATATTTAGTGGGTAGTACTGTCCAACATTTTAAATATTTCTGAATACCCACAATACAAGAAACTATACTGTTAATCTCCTTCCCCTTATAAAACCTACTCTTTTCAATTTAGTTTTCTATAAGACAATTGCTATTTCATATTTAGTTCTAAGAGTTTATGCTGATAGGGAAGAATAAAGAGACAGGAATTTTATTCCATGAACTGATTTCAAAGGCAGCCTAATTTTTTCCTGCATAATTTTAAAGTTGGGACTATTCCTCAGCTAGCCAACGTGAGTGGGGTATGTGACTTGCAATTTTTATCCTTTTCTCTCTCTTTTTTTTTCCCCTTCCAGTATATCATCAAAGTTGTTTGTTGCCATTTTCCAACATCTAGACATCATGGTTCTGTGGAAATAGCTTTCAGAAACAACAGAATTTTTTTTTCAAACTACCTATGTTAAATTATATTTCTCACCCATTTCCACAGCTACAATGCTGAATCAGGTGGGGAGGTAGTTTCTGTATTATGAAAAATGTTCCTCTCATTTCATCATTGTCACTCAGAAAAACCCTGTGGATACAAGATAGCTTCATAAAGAGAACTATACTCTTAGTCTGAAAAGTTCTCCAACAATTCAATGAAGTTAAAAAATATTGTTCTTTAGAATATAAGCTACATTGATGAGCTGAAAAGTGTTCAGTAAGCTAGATTATCAGGAATTTTTCTAGAAATAATTATTTACAAAGAAAATTAGGGCTACTTGTGTTTTGTTTACAATTGCAATGGAAGTGAGAAATTGTCATGTAGAACCTGCTCTTGGGTTTGCCTTATATGTTTAGATCCTCAAAATCTTAAGTAGTCCCAGGGAAATTACTTGTTTTAGATAAATTATTCAAATTTCCAATTGTCTTAATTATGCCATTTATTGCAAAGGAAAAGAAAAGAAAAAGAAGAAAAAAAAAATCTGCTAGAGAGTTGAATCCAGAATCATGCATTGCACAACCTTTTATTCTCTTTTCATCTAGAACCTTCTTTAGCACTTCCTTGTCTTTCATGACTTTGACATATGTTTTTGAAAAAAACATTTTTGTACCATTTTATATTTGCAAAAGTTACAAAGATAGGATAGACATTTCTCATATACGCTGTACTCAATTTTCTTTGCTCAGATCTTACATAAGTATGACACATTTGTCACAGCTAGTAAACCAATATTAATACATTATGATTACCTAGAAGTCCATACTTTTTAAAGATATCCTTAATTTTTATTTAATGTCCTTTTTTCCATCCCAGGACACCTTACAAGATAAAATGTTACATTTAGTCATAGTGTTTCCTTAAACTTCTCTAAATTATGACAGTTTTTCAGAGTTACCGTATTTGTGATGATCTTGATAGCTTTGAAGATAATGGTCAGGTATTTTGCAGAGTCCTTCATTTTGAGTTTATCTTATTTTTTCTGATTACATTGGGGTTGTTTTATTTTATTTTATTTTTTGAGAAAGAACATGAGGTAAAGTACCATTACTACATAATATCAAGGGTACATATTACCAACCTGAATTATCAGTGCTAATGTTAACCTTGGTCACATGGCTGAGATAGTGTTTGCCAGATCTCTCCACTATAAAAGTGTAAAACTGTAAAGTTATTTCCAACATACACACACACACACACACAGTTCCCATGTGATACTTTTTGGAAAGAAGTCACTATGCACTGCCCAAACTTAAGGAGTAGAAAGTTATATTCCACCTCCTTGAGGAAACAGTATTTACATACATTATTTGGAGTTCTGCTATGGGGAGATTTGTCTATCCCTCCCCATTATTCTTTTATATATTTATCTATTCAATAATTTATTTTTATCAGTATGACCTTATGAATATGTATTTTTACTTTAGGTTATTATCCACTGCTACATTATTCTTTCTGTTGCTCAAATGTTTCCACCTTTGGCTATTGGGAGCTTTTGCTTGGCTCTTGTGTTCCTCTGATATACCTTTATCATTATGAATTTGGGGTTTTTTAGCACTTCCTTGTTTTCTGGCAGTAAAAGAAACTCCAGACTTATCTTGAACATTTCCTGGTCCAGCACTAGAATCAACCATTTCTCCAAGGAGCCCTGTTTTTGTTGCTGTTGTTGTTTTTTGTTTGTGTGTTTTTATTGAAAGTGGTGAACCCTGAAACTTTTGAAGAGTTAGGCTACTTGTTTGGTAGAATAACCCTTAATTTGGTGATTATACATTTTTGGCCAGAGTACCAACCACAGAAGTGATGTTGTGTTCTTCTCAAGCCATCATATCAGAAGGCACATGATGTAGTCTGTTCTATTACTGTTCATGTTAACTCTGATCACTTGGTTAAGTTAGCCTGTGCCAGATTTCTCCATTAAGAGTCATTACTGGGGGAGACAGTTTGAGATCATGTAAATATTCTATCTCTCATCAAACTTTTATCCCCTAATTTTAATATTTACTGATGATCCTTGCCCGAATGTATTATTACTATGTAAGCTGACTAATTGTGATTTTATAATTCCATTATTACTTCTACATTTATTAGTTGGCTAGTTGACATTTGAGTATTTTAAAAAGTTATCCCCTTTATTAATCTATTTGCATATATCAGCATAGACTCATGACCTTTTGTTCTATTCAATGGGTTATAATCATTGGCATCATTATATATGTGTGTTAAAACTGTCTTAGCTAATGAAAGTCCCTTCAATCTAGCATCTCTGTCCTTTTGACATTTCCTCCACATTCTTTGAGCATGATATTTTCCTTATGGCACAACAAGAAGTTCCAGCTTCATCTTGTATTTTTCTACGTCACCCCTGGATTAATCCTTTCTTCAAGGAGCCCTGGTTACTTTTAGTGGAGAATGGTGTAGAGAAAACAAGATCTGGGCAGCAGGTGTGTTCATTGTTGCTACGATGTCTTGTTTCTAGGCTCTTTCAAAAGATGTAGAATATACAATCTATCTATATAGAATTGCCTTTCTTTGTACAGTCAGATGCCAATTAGCCAATAATAAACATAGAACAAATGATAGGATTAGAAAATCATCATTTTTTCAACCGCATAGTAATAATTGATTCAAGCAAGGAACAACAGTGGAAGTTAAAATTAGGGGATAAAATTTTGATGGCAAAAAGGATACATACATGTATATACACACATATGTACTATGTAAGATACTGTATGCTCTGAATATGTGTATTTATATTTTAAATACCTACCTATTTATACTGAAAATCATGAAATCATATTAATTGTTTCAGCTTCATTTCGGTATCACAGGATTTATTGTAACTTTTGTCTCCACATTTGTTCCTCTTTTCTCCAACTAGAAACATGATTCCTTTATCCACAGTATATTTATTTAGTTACTCAGTCCTAGAATATACAGAGAATGTTTCAGAAAATTTAACCCATTGAGAAATTTAAAACATTAGGAAAAACAAACTTGTTAACTAAGTTCCCCACAGCTACCATGCATGTAACAGGAAGTTTTGTAGCTAAATACTGTGTTTGAATGCTACATAGTTTTTTATTTTTTTTTTATTTCCTTCAGTGTAGTTACATTATTCATGTGAAATATAGTTAGGATCATTCATTTCTGTTTATATTCCAAGTTTAGATGTTTCCTTGTTAATTTTAATGTTTGTTTTATGTCCAGATCTTTTTGAAAATCATGCTTATACTTATCATGTAATTTGAGTTTTGAATGCTATTTTTAATCTAGCTTATAATTGCTATCATAGAGTCAAAAACTTTAAAATTGACTACAATTAGCTGATTGTGCCAAATCTCAGGGAAAAAAAGAAGAAATGAGTAATAGTTATAGCAAACACCTCAATAGCAAGTTCAAGTTGAATTAGAAATGAGATGTGTCCTACATATTTACTTGCTACAATGACTAAGATTTTTCTTGTTTCATGGAGAAATGTTTAAACAAAGAATTGGAATTTCAGCTCTTAATTTAGATTTCCTCTAAGTTGCATATTTTAAAAATTGTTAGAATATAAAAATGCTAATTTTATATCTGGAAAATGCAGAGTAATACTTTGCTTTGCATAATTTCAAGTTTCAGGTGTAAGGTTTTGTAGAGATTCAATAGAAAAAATTATTACTGCCTTCTTAAAATTTAAAATTATCTTCCATTCAAGAAAAGAAATATTTTATTGACCAAAATAATTAAAGCTTATGCTCATTAATATATTTCCTTCCCAAATCCAGAATCCTGGATTCAGAATTACATACATTATTTTCCCCCTCAGGCTTTAATTTTAAAAGAAAAATAATCTGTCCTATCTTTCCACTGAGAAAATAATATGAAGCCTTGACATAAATTGAAGATTGTAGGATTGAAGTTAGATATAGTAGAAAATTTAATCAACTCCTAGAGAAAACTTCAATATCATCCAGTCAATTGTTTTCATTTTAGAGATAAGGAAAACAAGGCTTGGAGAGTTTACATGGCTTAAAATACTAGATACATAAGAATAAATCTATTGCTTAAACACCATTATATCAACTTCCTATGTAGTGCTTGGGCCACTGCTCTGTGCATTTACTGACATATTTTTAAACACTTAAAGGAAGCACTGGAGGAGTTTAAGGAGTCCACTTATCTTGAAGTCACCACAATGAAACAACACACACACACACAGAAACGTTTTTAACAGGATTCACTTTAAAGACAGAAGAATGAGATGGGATACCTCAAGAGGGCAAAGATATATTTCATATTACCTTTTTATTTCTCCTTAGGGTTGAACATAATGTAAAGTATAAACTAGAGTCTTACTACCTTTTTATGAGGGGATGATTACAACAAAGTATTAAAATAGGTTACATTTACTTATATATAATTAATGGACCAACACTTGTTTTTACAAAATGTGAGCAGAGATTGGGGAACGAAATGGCTTTCCTTTATCTTTCAAATTCTTATAAATTTTATTTGCTTTTATTCATGGTAACAGAACAAAAAGAACTATGGCCAATCAATACCACTGACTTTATGTACTTTTGGAAACCTACTATGTTCCTGAGCATTACAGACATGTTTCTCCTCTGGGAAGTTGTAGGAGGTACATGTCACTCAGCACCCCATTGCTTTCACCTCTACCATGATAATGAGCACCACACTCATCAGGAAATGTGGCAATTCTCGTAGCCTTGGCATGATGAAAGACCTTGTATTTGTTTAGACAAGTAAACATTGAGTTTACTTGTCTAAACCTAAGACTGAAGAGAACAAGGGCTTGCTGCTTTCAACTCTGTATCTCAACACTCAGCTGTACAGGCAGACCAACAGTCAAAGAGTGCCCAAGAACATTTATGAAGCGAATAAATACAGAAAGGCTTTAGACAAAAGCAGTAACGCAGCTTCAGTTTTATTTAGCAAGTTTGAAATTAATGCCTCTTTTGTACTATACTCTTAGTGGTTCTTGAAAGCATTTTTACTTGTATCATAGTCTTTTTAAAAAATTTCTTTTTCTGAAGTATACTTGATTTAAAATATTGTGTTGAGGAGAGAACTTCAAGATGGTAGAAGAATAAGACGTGGAAATCACCTTCCTCCCAACAAACACATTAGAAATACATCTACATGTGAAACAACTCCTACAGAACACCCACTGAACGCTGACAGAAGACCTCAGACCTCCCAAAAGGCAAGAAACTCCTCACATACCTACATAGAGCAAAAGAAAAAAGAAAAAACAGACACAAAAGAATAAGGATGGGACCTGCACCTTGGGGAGGGAGCTGTGAAGGAGGAAAAGTTTCCACACACTAGGAAGCCCCTTCACTGGCGGAGATGGGGGGTTGCGAGGGGAAGCTTCAGAGCCATGGAGGAGAGTGCAGCAGTAAGGTTGAAGAGAACAAAGTGGAGAGATTCCCGTACAGAGGATTGGGTGCCAACCAGCACACACCAGTCCAAAAGGCTTGTCTGCTCAGCCACCAGGGCGGGCAGGGTCTGGTAGCTGAGGCTCTGGCTTTGGAATTCTGACTGAGAGAGAGGACTGGGGTTGGCTGCATGAACACAGCTGAAGGGGGCTAGTGTGCCACAGCTAGCCAGGAGGGAGTCCGGGAAAAAGTCTGGAGCTGCCTAAGAGGCAAGAGACCATTGTTTCAGGGTGTGTGAGGAGAGGGGATTCAGAGCACCATCTAAACAAGCTCCACAGCCGGGTGCGAGCCACGGCTATCAGCACGGACAACAGAGACAGGCATGAAATGCTAAGGCTACTGCTGCAGCCACCAAGAAGCCTGTGTGCAAGCACAGGTCACTAGCCACACCTACCCTCCCAGGAGACTGTGAAGCCCGCCACTGTCAGTGTCCTGTGATCCAAGGACAACTTCCCCAGGAGAACACACGGTATACCTCAGGCTGTTGAAACGTCATGCTGGCCTCTGCCGCCGCAGGCTCACTCCGCATTCCGTACCCCTGCCTCCCCCCTGCCTGAGTGAGCCAGAACCCTCTAATCAGCTGCTACTTTAACCCCATCCTGTCTGAGTGAAGAAAAACGTCCTCTGGTGACCTACAGACAGAGGCAGGGCCAAATCCAAAGCTGAACCCCAAGATCCGTATGAACAAAGAAGAGAAAGGGAAATCTCCCCCAGCAGCCTCAGGAGCAGAGGATTAAAACTCCACAATCAACTTGATGTACCTGCATCTGTAGAATACCTGAATAGACAACGAATCACCTCAAAATTGAGGCGGTGGACGTTGAGAGCAACAATATATATTTTTATTTCCTTTTTCTCTTTTTGTGAGCATGTATGTGTATGCTTCTTTGTGTGACTTTGTCTGTATAGCTTTGCTTTTACCATTTGTCCTAGGGTTCTGTCTGTCTGGTTTTTTTCGCTTTTTTTTTTTTTTGTATAGTTTTTAGTGCTTGTTATAATTGGTGGATTTGGTTTTTGCTTTGGTTTCTCTCTTCTTACTTTCTTTTCCTTTTCTTTTTTTATTACTTTTAAACTGTTTTATTTTTAATAATTATTTTTTATTTTAATAACTTTATTTTTTTCTTTCTTTCTTTCTTTCTTTCATTTTCTCTCCCTTTCCTTCTGAGCCATGTAGCTGACAGGGTCTTCGGTGCTCCTGCCAGGTATCAGGCCTGTGTCTCTGAAGTGGGAGAGCTGAGTTCAGGGCATTGGTCCACCAGAGACCTCGCAGCTCCATGTAATAACAAGCAGCAAAAGCTCTCCCAGAGATCTCCCTCTCAACACTAAGACCCAGCTCCACTCAATGACCAGCAAGCTACAGTATTGGACACCCTATACCAAATAACTAGCAAGACAGGAACACAACCCCATCCATTAGCAGAGAGGCCGCCTAAAATCATAATAAGGTCACAGACACCCCAAAACACACCACCAGATATGGACAAGCCCAACAGAAAGACAAGACCCAGCCTCATCCACCAGAAAACAGGCAACAGTACCCTCAACAAGGAAGCCTACATAACCCACTGAAACAAACTTAGATACTGGGGGCACATACCAAAAACAGCAGGAGCTACGAACCTGCAGCCTGCGAAAAGGAGATCCCAAACATAGTAAGTTAAGCAAAATGAGAAGACAGAGAAACAAACAGCAGATGGAGGAAGAACATAAAAACTGGTAAAAAGCCACCAGACCAAACAAATGAAGAGGAAATAGGCAGTCTACCTGAAAAACAATACAGAGTAATAACAGTAAGGATAATCCAAAATCTTGGAAATAGACTTGAGAAAATACAAGAAACTTTTAACAAGGACCTAAAAGAACTAAAGAGCAAATGAACAATCATGAACAACATAATAAATGAAATTAAAACTTCTCTAGAAGGAAACAATAGCAGAATAACTGAGGCAGAAGAACGGGTAAGTGACCTGGAAGATAAAATAGTGGAAATAACTACCAGAGAGCAAAATAAAGAGAAAGAATAAAAAGAATTGAGCACAGTCTCAGAGACATCTGGGACAACTTTAAATGCACCAACATTCGAATTATAGGGGTCCCAGAAGAAGAAGAGAAAAAGAAGGGGACTGAAAAAATATTTGAAGAGATTATAGTTGAAAACTTCCCTAATATGGGAAAGGAAATGGTCAAACAAGTCCAGTAAGCACAGAGAGTCCCATACAGGATAATTCCAAGGAGAAACACACCAAGACATATATTAATAAAACTATTAAAAATTGAATACAAAGAAAAATTATTAAGAGCAGCAAGGGAAAAGCAACAAATAACATACAAGGGAATCCTAATAAGGTTAACAGCTGATCTTTCAGCAGAAACTCTGCAAGCCTGAGGGAATGGCAGGATATATTTAAAGTGATGAAAGGGAAAAACCTACAACCAAGATTACCGTAGCCAGCAAGGATCTCATTCAGATTCAAAGGAGAAATTAAAATCTTTACAGACAAGCAAAAGCTAAGAGAATTCAGCACCAAGAAACCAGTTTTACAACAATTGCTAAAGGAACTTCTCTAGGCAGGAAACACAAGACAAGGAAAAGACCCACAACAACAAACTCCAAACAATTAAGAACATGGTAATAAGAACATACATATCAATAATTACCTTAAATGTAAATGGATTAAATGCTCCAACCTAAAGGCATAGACTGACTGAATGGATATAAAAACAAGACCCTTATCTATGCTGTCTACAAGAGACCAACTTCAGACCTAGGGACACATACAGACTGAACGTGAGGGCACGGAAAAAGATATTCCATGCAAATGGAAATCAAAAGAAAGCTGGAGTAGCAATTCTCATACCAGACAAAATAGACTATAAAACAAAGACTATTACAAGAGACAAATAAGAACACTACATATTGATCAAGGGATAAATCCAAGAAGAAGATATAAGAATTTGTAAATATTTATGCACCCAACATAGGAGCACCTCAATACATAAGGCAAACACTAACAGCCATAAAAGGGGAAATCAACAGTAACACAATCATAGTAGGGGACTTTAACACCCCACTTTCACAAATGGACAGATCATCCAAAATGAAAATAAATAAGGAAACACAAGCTTTAAATGATACATTAAGCAAGATGGACTTAATTGATATTTATAGGACATTCCATCCACAAACAACAGAATACACATTCTTCTCAAGTGTTCATGGAACATTCTCCAGGATAGATCATATCTTGGGTCACAAATCAATCCTTGGAAAGTTGAAGAAAATTGAAATCGTATCAAGTATCTTTTCTGAACACAATGATATGAGACTAAATATCAATTACAGGAAAAAATCTGTAAAAAATAGAAACACATGGAGGATAAACAATACACTACTTAATAACCAAGGGATCACTGAAGAAATCAAAGAGGAAATCAAAAAAAACCTAGAAACAAATGACAATGAAAACACGATGACCCAAAACGTACGGGATGCAGCAGAAGCAGTTCTAAGAGGGAAGTTTATAGCAATACAATCCTACCTTAAGAAACAAGAAACATCTCAAATAAACAACCTAACCTTACACCTAAAGAAATTAGAGAAAGAAGAAGAAAAAAACCCCAAAGTTAGCAGAAGGAAAGAAATCATAAAGTTCAGATCAGAAATAAATGAAAAAGAACTGAAGGAAACCATAGCCAAGATCAATAAAACTAAAAGCTGGTTCTTTGAGAAGATAAACAAAATTGATAAACCATTAGCCAGACTCATCAAGAAAAAAAGGGAGAAGACTCAAATCAATAAAATTAGAGGGATTCCCTGGTGGTGCAGTGGTTGTGAATCTGCCTGCTAATGCAGGGGACACGGGTTTGAACCCTGGTCTGGGAAGATCCCACATGCCGTGGAGCAACTGGGCCCGTGAGCCACAATTACTGAGCCTGCACGTCTGGAGCCTGTGCTCCAAAACAAGACAGGCTGCGATAATGAGAGGCCCGTGCACCGCGATGAAGTGTGGCCCCCACTTGCCGCAACTAGAGAAAGCCCTCGCACAGAAACGAAGACCCAACACAGCCATAAATAAATAAATAAATAAATAAATAAATAAATAATTAGAACTGAAAAGGGAGAAGTACCAACTGACACTGCAGAAATACAAAGGATCATGAGAGATTACTACAAGCAACTCTATGACAATAAAATGGACAATGTGGAAGAAATGGACAAATTCGTAGAAATGCACAATGTTCTGAGACTGAACCAGAAAGAAATAGAAAATATGAACAGGCCAATCACAAACACTGAAATTGAAACCGTGGTTAAAAATCTTCCAACAAACAAAACCCCAGGACCAGATGGCTTCACAGGTGAATTCTATCAAACATTTAGAGAAGAGCTAACACCTATCCTTCTCAAACTCTTCCAAAATATAGCACGGGGGGAACACTCTCAAACTCATTCTACAAGGCCACCATCACCCTGATACCAAACCAGACAAGGATGTCATAAAGAAAGAAAACTGCAGGCCAGTATCACTGATGAACATAGATGCAAAAATCCTCAACAAAATACTAGCAAACAGAATCCAACAGCACATTAAAAGGATAATACACCATGATCAAGTGGGGTTTACACCAGGAATGCAAGGATTCTTCAATATACACAAATCAATCAATGTGATACACCATATTAACAAATTGAAGGAGAAAAACCATATGATAATCTCAATAGATGCAGAGAAAACTTTTGACAAAATTCAACACCATTTTATGATAAAAACTCTCCATAAAGTAGGCATAGAGGGAACCTTCCTCAACATAATAAAGGCCATATATGGCAAACCCACAGCTAACATCATCCTCAATGGTGAAAAACTGAAACCATTTCCACTAATATCAGGAACAAGACAAGATTGCCCACTCTCACCACTATTATTCAACATAGTTTTGGAAGTTTTAGCCACAGCAGAGAAGAAAAAGAAATAAAAAGAATCCAAATCAGAAAAGAAGAAGTAAAGCTGTCACTGTTTGCAAATGACATGATACTATACATAGAGAATCCTAAAGATGCTACCAGAAAACTACTAGAGCTAATCAATGAATTTTGGTAAAGTAGAATGATACAAAAATAATGCACAGAAATCGCTTGCATTCCTATACACTAAGGATGAAAAATCTGAAAGTGAAATTAAGAAAACACTCCTATTTACCATTGCAACAAAAAGAATAAAATATGTAGGAATAAACCTACCTAAGGAGACAAAAGACCTGTATGCAGAAAATTATAAGACACTGATGAAAGAAATTAAAGATGATACAAACAGATGGAGAGATATACCATGTTCTTCAATTGGAAGATCAACATTGTGAAAATAACTAAACTACCCAAAGCAATCTACAGTTTCAACGCAATCCCTATCAAACTACCACTGGGATTCTCCACAGAACTAGAACAAAAAATATCACAATCTGTATGGAAACACAAAAGACCCCGAATAGCCAAAGCAATCTGAGAAAGAAAAACGGAGCTAGAGGAATCAGGCTCCCTGACTTCAGACTATACTACAAAGCTATAGTAATCAAGAGAGTATGGTACTGCCACAAAAACAGAAATATAGATCAATGGAACAGGATAGATAGCCCAGAGATAAACCCATGCACATATAGTCACCTAATTTTTGATAAACAATGCAAGAATATACAATGGAGAAAAGACAGCCTCTGCAATAAGTGCTGCTGGGAAAACTGGACAGCTACATGTAACAGAATGAAATTAGAACACTCCCTAACACCATACACAAAAATAAACTCAAAATGGATTAAAGACCTAAATGTTAGGCCAGACACTATCAAACTTTAAAAGGAAAACATAGGCAGAACACTCTATGACATAAATCACAGCAAGATCCTTTTTGACCCACCTCCTAGAGAAATGGAAAGAAAAACCAAAATAAATAAATGGGACCTAATGAAACTTAAAAGCTTTCACACAGCAAAGGAAACCATAAACAAGACTAAAAGAGAACCCTTAGAATGTGAAAAAATATTTGCAAATGAAGCAACTGACAAAGGATTAATCTCTGAAATTTACAAGCAGCTCATGCAGCTCAATATCAAAAAAAACAAACAACCCAATCCAAAAATGGGCCGAAGACCTAGACATTTCTCCAAAGAAGATATACAGATTGCCAACAAACACATGAAAGAATGCTCAACATCACTAATCATTAGCGAAATGCAAATGAAAACTACAATGAGTTATCACCTCACACCAGTCAGAATGGCCATATCATCAAAAAATCTAGAAACAATAAATGCTGGAGAGGGTGTGGAGAAAACGGAACCCTCTTGCACTGTCGTTGGGAATGTAAATTGATACAGCCACTATGGAGAACAGTCTGGAGGTTCCTTAAAAAACTAAAAATAGAAGTACCATATGACCCAGCAATCCCAGTACTAGGCATACACCGTGAGAAAACCATAATTCAAAATAGTCATGTACCACAATATTCATTGCGGCTCTATTTACAATAGCCAGGACATGGAAATATCCTAAGTGTCCATCGCCAGATGAATGGATAAAGAAGATGTGGTACATATATACAGTGGAATACAGCCATAAAAAGAAATGAAATTGAGTTATTTGTATTGAGGCGGATGGACCTAGCATCTGTCATATGGAGTGAAGTAAGTCAGAAAGAGAAAAATAAATTCCGTATGCTAACACATATATATGGAATCTGAAAAAAAAAAATGGTTGTGAAGAACCTAGGGGCAAGACAGGAATAAAGATGCAGACGTAAAGAATGGGCTTGAGGACACAGGGAGGGGGAAGGGCAAGCTGGGACGAAGTGAGAGAGTGGCATGGACTTATATATACTACCAAATATAAAATAGCTAGCTAGTGAGAAGCAGCCGCATAGCACAGGGAGATCAGCTCGATGCTTTGTGACCACCTAGAGGGGTGGGATAGGGAGGGTGGGAGGGAGATGCAAAAGGGAGGAGATATGGGTATATATGTATATTTATAGCTGATTCACTTTGTTATAAAGCAGAAACTAACACACCATTGTAAAACAATTTTACTTCAATAAAGATGTTAAAAATAAAAAATAAAATACTAAAAGCATCATCACCAAAGAAATAATTTAAAAAATAAAATATTGTGTTAATTTGTGTTGTACAGCAAAGTGATTCAGTTGTGTGTGTGTGTATATATGTATATATATATGTATATATATATATATATATATATATATTATTTTTCTTGTTCTTTTCCTTTATGTTTTTTCACAGGATATTAAATATAGTTCCCTGTGCTATACAGTAGGACTTTCTTTATCCATTCTATATATATTTGCATCTGCTTATCCCAAATTCCCAATCTATCCCTCCCCCAACCCCCACCCTCTTGGCAAACACAAGTCTGTTTTCTATATCTGTTTTTTAGATAAGTTCATTTGTGTCATATTTTAGATTCCACTTACAAGTGATATCATATGTTATTTGTCTTTCTCTTTCTGACCTACTTCACTTAGTATGATAATCTCTAGGTCCACCCATGTTGCTGCAAATGGCATTTTTAAATTCTTTTTTGTAGTTGTTAGTATTGCATTGTATGTATGCCACATCTTTTTTATCCATTTATCTGTCGATGAACATTTGGTTTGTTCCCATGTCTTGGCTATGGTGCAGTGCTGCTATGAACATAGGGGTGAATGTATCTTTTTGAGTTATAGTTTTGTCTGGATATATGCCAGAAATGGGATTGCTGGATCATATGACAACTCTTTTAGTTTTTTGAGAAGGTTCCATACTGTTTTCCATAGTGGCTGTGCCTCTCAGAATCTTAATATGATCATTTTCCTTATCACACCCCCTACTCACTTCAGAATTCGGATTCTCTAGTTTTCCTTTAAAAACTAACTTGATCCTTAACAGATAATTCATTATTGCCTAATCTTCCCATGCCTCCATTTCATCATCTGTAAAATAGTGTTGCTGTAAAAATAAATTAAAATATATACATAGGTAACTTTTTCAGCCTAGCATCCACAATATTGTCAGAGCTTATTAAATTGTGTCTTTCTTCTATCTCCCTACCTATCCTGTGGACATTTATATAGAGAGCACACTGCTTTAATGTTCAGTCCTAAATATTCAGTTGTGAGGAAGGGAAGGCTCCTGAGATCTTCTAGATAGAATGTATTGACAAGTGTGTAAAATATCAAACCAAGGAGGAAATAAGGTCAATACTACATTCATCTTTACAAAAGAAGGAGAAAATGATAACTTTGGAAATTACAGACTTACCAACTTAGCTTTGCTCTGAGAAACTATAGCAAACTGCACAATTTGTAGGAAATGTAACAGGACCTCTGAGAGAATACTAGGATGTTGTTAGTTTAAATGAAGATTCAAAAGTAAGATCCATGAAGAAATTCCAGTTATTATTTTAATGATCCTGGGAGTTTATGTTGCTTGGTCCATTGTAACAGCTTAATAAATATTATAAAGAAAGGAGAGAGGGAACAAGAATAATAGGTGGAAGGATGTCAACAAGGGAGAGAAAAAAGGCCAGTAGGCAGGAAGGAAGAATGGAGATTCTATGACATGGCTTAGCAAGCTTTTAACTATAAGAAATAATGGTTATTTAAGTCACAGTCAAAGCCAGGGGAATGCAACAAGGGAAGAAGCAACAATTTATTGAATATTTCTTATCAACCACTACTCCAAGTATGAACTCACTCAATGTTACCCATTTAGGCTTCGTGCCACATCAATAGAACATCACTGCTGCAACCAAAGACATTTGAGGAGAAATTTAAATCTTTATGGCAGTTTCTGAAGAAAAAAAATATAATACTTTTACCATTACACTGCAGAACTCAGAAATACATACTCCTTCTCTTGTCTTCGATGTAGCTTGCAAACACAACAGCTAATCAAAAACACTCACCCTAAATCCCAGATCCCTTCAACTTGCTCACAAACTCAGTCCACATAGACATTTTCTTTTTCTTCTCGATCAGTCTTTATTATACAAGCCAACTTGGCTTCCTTGTGGGATTATTTCATTAAAGCCTGGATTCCCCCCATCTGTCAGCTCAACAACAGGAATCCCTTCAAAATACATAAAAAATCCATTTATCTAATTTATGTGTTAACTTGTTTCTTTTGTATCTCCTGGATATGATGAATACCCCAATAGAGTATTCATCTTTTCCCTGCTTTATCTCCAAAGTCTAGCACATTGTCTACTGTGATTCAAAAGATATTTGTCAAATGAAAAACTCAGTTATCCTCTCTACCTTATTTCTTTGGTTTCTACAGCAGGAAAGAAGGAAATGAGGATTCTGGGACACACCTAGAAATGAAAATTCTTTTTCTTGGAAGAGGTTCTATGACAGAAAGAAGTAAAGGCAAGTCCCCAAGAAAACTGTAAACATCTCTTTTATCAAAGAAATATATAAATAGGTATTGATTAAATTAATGTTTTCTAATTAGTGATTAGCACTGTCTATATCTCAGCACCCTTGGGAGGTTATAATAGTTTATGAGAGTCAAGATATACACATGTCACATTTTCTTATAAACATGAAAAAATTATAAATGAAAGAGCAATTTGAGTTACTAGATTTCACAAGACAGTTTGTGTCAATGACAAATGAGCTATACACTCACCAAAGGCAAGGGATGCTCACAGGTGGAGATTATTATAGGCTAGAGCAGTCAGCGAAGCCAAATGGGGCAAGTGATTATTATCACTATTTCATGCCAAACTCTACTCTGATGATGTTACTGAAAATATTTTATATCTGTAGCATGTTATTTAAAGCACTCTCTCCTATCACCATTGTTCTCTATATCATATGCGAACTGATACTTGTTATTTAAAGCTAAGGACTGATAATAATAATAATGAAACGTATGCAAGCTCAATTCATTTATTCATCATTTAACAATTGGGAAGTTACAATATACAAGCCACTGTTCAAATACTTATTTCAAAGCAGCAATGAAAATAGAAATAGCCCCTATCCTCATGAAGATCACGTTCCATTGGGTGAGATATTTCACGCAAAAAAGTAAAAAAAAAAAAAAATACACACACACATGAGATCATGACTTCTTACACTGTTTTATGTAGGAAATAAACTGGTTAACAAGAAACAGAGTACTTTGGCATAGTTACTTTAGCAACACTAATGTGTGATACCACTCTTAAAAGAATTACATTGGTTGATATCTGAAAATGAGGATGGATCAGCCTTAGGAGCTGCTATGGGAGGAAATTTCTAAGTAAAAGAAGGACAGATACAAACTCCTGGATATAGAAAAAGGCTTAGTTTCCTAAGGGAAGGAAAAGAAGCTGATATGGTCAGAGAGAAATGATCCAGTTTTAAAATGTTATAAGTCCAGAGAAGTAAAGAGAAACTGGATCACAATGGGGCTTTGTAAGTCATGGGGAAAATATTAGTTTTTATTCAAAGAACAATGTAATGCAGTTGTAGAATTTTGTGTCTAAATGAAACAGAAGTAGCATAGTATGATTAGTGCTTTTGAAGATCATCCGGGCTGCTGGAGACTAGACTCTAGTAAGGACAGAAGGGAAACAGGGAACACAGTTAGGAGATAACTGATTGTAAGAGACCAGACAGATGATAGTTACCTGGGCTAAGATGGGACATTGGAGAGAAGGCACTAGTGATGGCTTACAACTCTCAGGGCTCACCTATGGTCAACTTGACCCAATAAGTTTGGTTGCTACACAATAAGATGGGGGAGAGTGTATCAAGAGGAAAAACCACCATGTCCGTTATAGCATAAATAAAAATATTTTCACACGAAGGAAAGGAAAAAGTGTAAGTTACTCCAAAACACAAAACAGTGATTATTAGTGGAAGGTAGAGGGATTTTGAATCAATATTAGTAAATAGGAATTTATAATGAATTCTGAACATTCAACCACATAATGGCCTGCTTTATAAAGTAGGAACACTTATCAGTATCTTATCAGATACTAGTGTTCAATGAAGCACAGTTATAGAGAGTAACAATAATTCTGAGGTACAGTAAACAAATGGGTTTGATTTCCTTTCCAAATCTAAGATGCTGTAAAGACAATGTGGAATGTCAATAGTTTTCCACCACAAATGCAGTCATTCTGCATGTCTGTGAAACCAGGCAGTAAAGAAACTTTAGACATTTAATGAATAGTTGTCTAGATATTTCTTTTACATACCAGACAATATAGTCTTTGTTAATAATTTATTGAATATGGAGTATGATTTTCACTTATTTTCTTCTCATCAGTTAAGTCTATCAGTTAAGTCTACCATGTACTTGTTATTGGTGAAATTTCTGCTATTGAGTCTTAAGGAGCTAGTTGTTGCTACAAATTCTGTACAGGAAGTACATTTGTAAGTTTCTTTCAGATTATGTCTCACCTGAATATACAAAATCTCTTTGCCAATAGTCAAGATTGATGATCTAGGTTAGAAGACACTGAATCCATACCATTCCTCCCACTCTACTCTGTTTAATGACCTTAGACTACATAATCTCTGTCCTGTCTTTCAAGTTCATGTCAAAGATTACAGAGAATGTAGAGGAAATATCAGAAATCCAGTACTACAAAATCACCTAATTATTCTTATCTCCCAACAAGTGAGCCATTAGAGTCATTTTGAAATAAAAGAACATTTCATTGTTTTATCACGAGGCCATGTACTTCCCATACATCCGTGACATTCTGCCAATGTTCTAGAGTAATTAAACAAGAGATTTGAAGCTAAGCCTCATCACAAATTATAATTAACATGTACTCAGTGCATTAAAGTTTCCATTCATTTTTTCAGGTGTTCAGACATCAAACCTATAAAGCACTAAGGGTCTATTTTGCAATTTTTGAGGATACAAAAAATAATGAATTTTCCGTAGGCCAAAGAAGAGTTCCATTTCCCCCCAAAGAAACTCTTGTGCTCCCAAAAGGTGATTGCTGCCTGAATCTAATACAAACTATAAATACAATATTAGGTATGGAATATGAATATTTATCAATGAGAAAAAATCAAAACAATTTTTAAAATTAAAAGATTGACAAATACCACAGTGATCACAAAATATAGAATGGTACCATGATATTTTCAGTAATCACTGCTTGACACACTTCTCTAATACATTTTTTCTGATTTTTTTTTCTGCTTATTATTTGATCACTTGTCCATATGGCAAAGATTTCAAAGTTGCTCAGGAGTCAATTGAAAGATCATTCACTCTTTCCTTTAGCATTTTGGCCACAGTGACTTACTGATATTTAGATGTTTATTTGCCAAGGCAGAAAGGAAATACTTTGTCTCTTAGTATCTCAGAAGTCTAGTAGGAGGTAGGCATCATGAAGTTGGCAAAAAGGGGAATAAGAATGGACATGTCACATGGTTTAAATTTACAAACAAACAAACAAACAAAAAGCTCTACACACAAACACACAGTGGACAAAATTACATACATTATGACAACTTAGCCTCACAGGCTGGAAGGAATTACTATTTTCTTTATTTGATAAATCAGGAAACTGCAGCTTAGAAATGTCAATTTGCCAAAATTCACAAGACTACTACGTGGTGAATTTTGTCTATGTTTCCTGACTAAAATTCTCATGCTCATCCACTATTCCATTCTGTTTCTTCTTGATGTGGGATAATTAAAAGTAAGGGGAGGGACATTTATTTGGAAAGGAATGGAATGAAGCACCCCGTTTCTCATATTCAAATATTTATCTTTCTTTAGATCTCACAGCTTATACTTTTGTGCAGCAATGAGGGTAAGACATTCCCTTCATGACATTACTGGGCCATGCATGTCCTCTTCTGTAGGCAAGAACTGATAATTCCTGTACTATTTTGGCTACTGCTAGTCCTTTTTCTCATATTCCATCAGTTGGATTTTTCCTGCAGTGACTCTTATCTTTGACAGAAAGAACAAGCACATATTCTGCATTCTCAAAAGACCCAGAATCACATTCCTGGGGAATTTGGAGTTTCCCAAAAGGATCACTTTGATAGAAATGTAGCCCGTTTAAAATACCTCTTTCATGTTTACTAATTGGCCACAGCCAGGGCTGTGCTAAATAACAACCACATTGCTTGAATACAAAAAAAAAAAAAAGAAATCAATTTTCTCTTGGTGAGATAGAAGTCCCTATGCACAAGAGTTAAATGTCTAATAAACCCACAGAGGAGGAAAATAATTTTTCAAAGAAGTAAACTCTAAAACTGTTTGTGTACTTTTAGATAATTATAAATATATAATTTCTCAAATCATTGCCTTTACCTAATCCTGTTTTCTTAAAATACTTCTGGGGTTTGTGAAGAAAAACTTTGAAGTCTCCTTTACAAAATGCTTACATTTTCTATTTTATTATGTTTTAACCTTTCTCATTTTCTGATATACTCTTGCATTCATAATCGGTATTTTCTACAGCAATATCATTTAAAGCAGAAATTCTTTCTAGGGAATTATCTTCACTGACTATGGAAGAGTCTCAACTATTATGTAAATTATTTTTCTATCAGTATTGAATAGCCCTAAAAAATCTGAATGTTTTAGAACTACTGAAATTTTGAGAATTATGTCTGACTTTAACAAGTAAGGGGAAAATGGTTTAAGGAAAAGCATAGTTGTTATTTAAATCAATATAGTGTACCATAAGTGCAAGTTCAAAAAATTAAAACTTGGCCAAAAAAATGATAAAAAATATCATGTGAGCAGATGGAAGAAAAGGTTACTTGCCATTAAATATTTTATTCTATTGGCAATAAATAGCCATGGAACCTTGTTGAGTAAAGGGGTTACCCTGTCAAAACTGTTATGTAGGAATTCAGTTGGAAGGACGTTGTAGCAAGATAAGAACTGGGAGGGAATTTGGGAAACCAGCATGAAGCTTACATGTGATATGATGAAGACAAAAAACTTAACCAGATGAAATGAAACATGCATGTGCTCTCAGTTTCCTCAGGTTCTTAAATCAATAAATTTATGTCTTTCACTAACATTTGGGTAATATTATACCATTGTTTCTTCAATTATTTTTTAAACCCCATTCTATCTCTTCTCCTATTCTGAGGTACAAATTACACATATATGAGACCTTTGATTTGATATTGTCACATAGGTTTTGAGTCTAGGTTTCTTTATTTTTGATCTGTCTTGAAGTACATTGATTCATTCCTCTGCCATATTTATTATGTTGTTAGTCCCATCCATTAAAAATTTTATTGTAGATACTGTTTAGTTGCAGAATTTTAATTTTGTTATTTTTAATAATTACTATTTATCTATTGCAGTTTCTTATTTTCTCATACATTGAAAGCACATTTTGCTTTATAACATTGATGATGGTTATTTTGGTTGCTTAAAAATACTTGCAGCTAATTCCAACATCTGGGTCATCTCAGGTCACAGTTTCCTTATTCTTCATATTGAGTAATTTGGATTGAGTATTTTGGCTGCTTAAAAATACTCGCAGCTAATTCCGACATCTGGGTCACCTCAGGTCACATTTTCCTTATTCTTCATATTGAGTAACTGTATTCTTCATACTGAGTAATTTGGATTGTACATTGTGTATGTCACATAATGAAAATTCTAGATTCTTTTATATTCTACCAGAGTCTGATTTTTTTGTCATTTGTTTGGCATGAAATCAAGTTGTTTGAACTCAAATTATAAGCTCTTACTTGGATAGCTGCTCAAATCTCAGTTCATTTCTTTTACTCTCATCTGGGCTGCAGTTTGTCTATCTCATGCATACATAATTTATGGCAATCCTAAAATGTGGAAAGCCTATGTAAACCTTAGGATAAGAGATAGAGTGATACTCCCTTCTCTCTCACTTTCTAGCCATTGAGGGTATTCCAAGTTCTGAAGACTTCAGTTTTTCCATCAGGAATTTAAGAGTCCCATACAGTTCTGACTATGGTTTGCCAAAAAAAAAACAAATTCAAGAAACATTGCTTGCCTCATTTCTCTTCTAAGTCAACTCCTCTTTGAATAAGCCTGCTTTTATTCACACTTCATACCTTCAGAAAAAAAAAAAAAAAAAAATATATATATATATGTATATGTATTTACATTTCTTCAGCAAAAGAGCGGAATTGTTAAAATTTTATTTGGTCTTCTTGATGATCTATAGTGATTTTATTAGCTATGTGGAGACATTAGGATTTAGGTGACTACCATCACCTCAGGCTCTTGGAATTCTGAAGACAGATGCTTGTTTTCCCACCAATAACACTAGATTGCAGCCAAACATGTCTGTGTGTTTGCTGCTTGGCTACCAAAATCATGCTGACATTTTGTACTCTCTATGTTGCATAAGCAATAAGAAATAATCCTGATTCCCTTAATTCGGAAGAAAAATGTAACGTAAATAACATGGCTTTTATTAACACACCTGGTTTGGAAAACTGACGCTAGTGCTGACTGGCTATACTTTCCCAGTCGCATGAACTTTCTAAGCCTTATTCCTCACAATTATGAAGTAGGAGCAGTCATACTTTTCTCATAAAAATATATAATGCCTGTACAATAGTATTGGATATATGAACTACCTTCTCCTTAATTATATATATATAATGAAACTGAATTTCAAGGTCACCCATTAGGCTGATAGCTAATTCCTAATTCCATATGATCCTTTTCAGAGTTTCGAGCTCTGTTTTAAAATATTTAGATTTTTTTCAATTCTGGAAAGAACCAACACTTGATTTTAACAGTATTTGACATACTATTATGATTTGTAAGTTAAAAAATTCTGTGATTCTCAATGACAACATTAGTAAAGGTCAAATCATGTCTCAGTGTTGTGGGAATAGTAATTAAATTTAATGCGTATAAAGTGTCTGGTATATTACTGGTATATAACAATGTTAGCTTACTTTCTTGAATTTTGTATAAGTCCTTATAGACACTTGCAAAGTATTTTTCATTGCCCTGCACTTCACTGGATATTTATTTTAACTGTGTTGTCATTAATATCATGTGATTCTCCAACCAGCGTTGTATATACTACACTATATTCTATTTGTCTGTAAGGCCCAAATATTTCCCAATTTTGTGAGCGACTGGGTTCTGCAGCAAATAGGTGAGCAACGCCCTGGGATTTTTTCTCGTACAGATATTCTCTTCTCTCTCTGCCAGATAAAGCGTGTTAACAGTGCTATAACAACATACTCAAATTTGACCTGACCCTGCTTAAAACCAGCATATACAAATATGTCCTCCCTCTGGCAGAGTAGTATCTATTAAAAGCAGAGACAAGAATGGCTGAGGCATATCTCTTTCTGTGTTCTGTAAACAGGAGACAGGTATAGCTTTCGAAAGATTTAAATGTATCCCCAGGGGCAATCTTCTTCGAGGTAAAAGTTGTGTTTTCTTAACTTCCTTAAAAGTTTTCTCATTTGCCCTGCCATCTAAGGAACAATTTACATTGAGGTCAGGTTGATGCTGTGAGACAAGTCACAGAGTGATCTGAGATTTTCATTTCAGGGTGCTCCTCTGATTTAAACTCTAAGCGTTACAGTCAGAGCTTCGGATATAATCTACTGTGTTTTCATTTGAGAGTACTTTTTACAAAAATACAAAGACCTGATATTTCTTTTCCTTATTTTAAAAGAAGAAAATTTCAAATGTAGATATTAGCTTTCTTCTATAAGCAGAAAACCTTCACATTTAAACTACCAATTTGAAAATAACAGTCTTCTGTATTTTATTGAATTCAAATATTCAGTGTAAGAATATTTAATCCCCAAACATAGCTGGGCCACTTTTAAGCACTGTTATAACATAACTTTGAATATGCCAAAGATAAAACCAATCAAGCTGAATAATGATGGTAGTGGTGATGATGTTGGTAGAGATGACACATGATGACTTAATCCAGCGCCTATTGAGAGCATATGGAGAGATACTGAGAAATTCAGGCTTTTCCTTAAGAAACAAATTTAAAATATACATACAAATGGCTGTGAAGTATATAAAACACAATAATTTAATTACATAATACAGAAAAGTCTGAAGTTGAAACAGAAATTTTCAGAAGGTAGACAGCATGCAAAGAAATGGAGAAAGCAGGATTGTATAATTAGATATCTTTGTGTTCAAAAGCAACCCTAACCATGTGTAGCTCTTTGCAAATTTAAGTAAGGAGATGATTTCTCTGAGGATAATGTGACTCAAGAAAAAGAGGAGGAAAAAGAAAAGGAGGAGGAGGGGGAGGAGAAGGAGAAGAAGGGGGAGGGGAGGGAGAGAGGGAACAGGAGAAGAGGAAGGAGAAGGGGAAGAAGAAGGAGAAAAAAAAACAGTCCTTAACTTGAATGGTTGTTTTGAAATATGATCTTTTACATGAAGGTTCATGGCATAATATCTAGTACATAGAGATTAAGCAATATTTGCCACTGTGTGTGGGTTAAGGAAACTGTACAGAGAAGACGGCATATGAACTAAACTTTGTACGGTGAATAGGATTTTGTCAGGAGGATTGAAATGGAAGAAGTCTTGTTCAGGCTTCAGAGGCGATATTAGGCCTCTAACCGATGGGTGACCTTGCCTGGACTACGTGCCTGCTTCTGAGCTGCCGCCAGCAAGTCTGGCGGCACTTAAGATGAAGAAGGGAGTGGATCGTGGAATTTCTTGAGCCTCGGAGGACCTGGTCAGTTCCCGGGGGTCTAAAATTTCTTACGATACACAAATTGCGATAAACAGCATTGTTGAAGAAACCCAGAGCTGCATATTTGCATGCAAATTGATGATATCAGTTAGCGACCTGCTATTATAAGTGGGATTCCCCTAAACTGCAATTTGAAGTCTCACCCGCGGAGTGGACGCACTGCCTGGGACTTTTCCCAATTGGGACTCCAGATGGCTGTTTTCAGGAATTCCCAGGGCTGTTTGAGTCTGGATGTAGGTGTTGATCCAATTTGGTGATGTACATGCTTTTACTTTTCTTTCCCTTTTCATCTCTATTTCTTTCTTTTTAATGACTTTCTATTAAAGTTAAGTTTAAATTGTCTATTTGTGTGACGAGTGGTGGCTTTTTGTTAACTAATCCTTCGAACCTAAAATGAAAGTAAAACTTTCTGCAAAACAGATTTATACATGTAAAAATAGAAAAAGATGCTATAAGCAGACAGAAACAAGATAGTCAATGTTATAAAAAGGGTAAAGAAGTGAGCAATTTTATTGTACCATTTCATGAAAAGATTGGTGATGTGTTAAAATCTGCAAAGACATATTGAGGCATAAGGGTTTATAACTTGACAATGAGGCTAAGGGTTATAAAACATGTTTTATATTAAAAAAATGGTGATACAAAAATCTTCAACAAAATATTAGTAAATGAAATTCAACAATACCTTAAAAAAATCATATACCATGATCAAGTGAGACTTAGTTCAGGGGTTCAGGGATGGTTCAATATCCACATGTCAATCAACATGATCCATCACATTAACAAAATATATAATAAATTACATGATAATTTCAGATGCAGAAAAAGCATTTGACAAAACCCAATATCCATTTATGAGAAAAGCGTTCAACAAAGTGTGTATAGAGGGAATATGTGTCAACATAATAAAGGTTGTATATGACAAACCCACAGCTAACATCATTCTCAATGGAAAAAAGCTGAAAGATTTTCCTCTAAGATCAGGAACAAGACAAGGATGCTCACCCTTGCCACTTTTATTCAAAATAGTATTGGAAGTCCTAGCCATGGCAATCAGACATGAGAAAGAAATAAAAGGCATCAAAATTGGAAAGTAAGAAGAAAACTGTCACTATTTGCAGACATCATACTACATACAGAAAACTGTAAAAACTCCACCAAAAGTGATTAGAACTGATAAATGAATTCAGTAAAGCTTCAGGATACAAAATTAATATACAGAAACCTGTTGCATTTCTATATACTAATAGCAAACTATCAGTTAGAGAAATTAAGAAAACAGTCCCATTTAACATTGCATCAAAATGAATAAAATGATAAATTTAACCGAAGAGGTAAAAAGACCTGTACTGTGAAAGTTATAAGATACTGATGAAAAAAATTAAAGACAACACAAATAAATGGAAAGATATACTATGCACATAGATTGGAAGAATTAATATTGTTAAATTTTCCATACTACCCAAAGCAATCTACATATTCAATTCCATCCCTATCAAAATAGCTATGGCATTTTTTTCCCACAAAACTAAAGTGTATAATCCTAAAATTTATATGGAACCACAGAAGACCTTGGATATATGAAGCAACCTTGAGAAAGAAGAACAAAGCTAGAGGTATCATGCTTCTGGAAATCAAGCTACATTACAAATCTATAGTAATCAAAACTGTATGGTACTAGCACAAAAACAGGCTCATAGATCAATGGAATGGAATAGAGAGCCCAGAATAAAACACAGGCTTATATGGTCAATGTATCTACGACAAAGGACACAATGGGGAAAAGACATTCTCTTCAATAAATGGTGTTAAGAAAACTGGACAGCTACATGCAAAAGAATGAAACTAGATCACTTTCTTCCACCACACACAAAAATACAGAAAAACACATCTCCAACATCTACCATCTACCCCAATTTATCAAGTAGGCTATGAGCCACACCCATCTGCATTTAGTGTTTATAACTTTCCACCTGATTTCAGAGACTCTTCCTTCCACCATCTCACAATAACTCACTGTGACAATTCTAATGTCTCAAGTGTTTTTCAAGTTAAAGTACCATATTTATTGTTGTATATATTTTTAAGCACTTAACATACGTAAAATTTTGCTATTGTTTTTCCCCTGTATTTTTATATATCACTGATGATGTTTTACAGTGTTTTTCTCCTAAACCCATTTTCCTCACAGCCCTTTGGTTTTACTGAGTGATTTTGCACAGAAGAGAGATTTTTAGAAATAAATATGTTGTTTTATAGCTTAAAAGCCTTTATAAGAAAGATGTTAATTTCACCAAATTTTTCTGTATATTTAATGCAATTCTAATTAAAATATCAACAGGGTTTGTGTGCACATGATTGTGTGTGTGTGTGCATGTGTGTGTGTGTGTAAATGGGCAAGCTGTTATAAATTTATATAAAAATGCAAAGTTTCAATGCCATGTTGAAAAAGAAAAAGTGGGAAGGCCACTGTGCCTGGTATCAAGAATTGTTATAAACCCAAAGAAATTATTTTCTAGAGATAGACAAAAAGGCCAATATATCAGAATACAGGATCAAAAAATTAACCCACACATATATCAATATTTGACATAGGAGAGATATGCTTTTTTTAGATGAATGGGAAAGAATAGGATTTTCAATAAGTGATGATAGAAAATTAAATATCCATTTGAGATAAAATAAAATTTAACCTTTACCTCACACTATATAGAAAAGTGATTCCTTGATGATGAAAGATTGAAATGTTAAGGACAAATACATGAAGTTTTCAGGATAACTTAGTAAAATATCATTATATTGTCAGATATGGAATATATTCTTAAAAAATATGGAAAGTACTAACCGTATTTATGCAGTGCATTCAACTACACTTACATTAAGAACTTTTGCTCATTAAAAAAACTATACATAGAGTAAGAAAAGAGCATATAGTAAGAGGTATGATTTGGAATGTGTATAATTGACAAAAAAATTAGTCACCAGAAGAACTTTTACAAATCAATAATTTAGAGACAAACAACCCATTAGAAAAATGTGAGAAACCTTTAAATAGATATTTCACCAAAAGTTATATTCATAACTGATATTAATAAGAACTCAAGTTTTTCAGTAATCAAGGAAAGACCAACTGAAACAACAATGAAATATCATTCCATCACTAATTTATTGGAAAAATTAAGAATCTGATCAGTTCCAATTATTGGAGAGGTTTATAATTTTATTTATTTATTTATTTATGCATTTGGCAGCACAGCACTACATGTGGGATCTTAGTTCCCTGACCTGGGATTGAATCCGTGTCCCCTGCATTGGAAGTGCAGAGTTTTAACCACTGGACCTCCAGGGAAGTCCCTGGAGAGGTTTTTAAGTGATGGGACCTCTCATACATGACTGTTTGGAAATTAAGTTGTTACAACCACTTTTATGTACAATTTTTCATTACCTAGGAAATTTGAAGTTATTTACACTTTCAACACAACATTTCAATTAACAACAATATAGCCAGATATATAGTAATAAATAAATAATAAATAAATAAATAAATAATATAGTAATAAAGGGGGGCTATGTACAATAATTAAAAAATATATTATTATAAAGTTAATATATCTGTAATTATGATGTTAGTACGTGGATAGCCACATCTATGCAACTGAATGGGAAGTCCTGAGATAGGCTAAAGTATATTACCAAATTAGTGTATGACAAAGATAATAAAACAGATAATTTGGTAAGACCCATATTCTTTAATAAAATGTTTGTACAACTTGGAAACTGTCTGAAAAATGTAAAAATAGAGTAATTAATTTTAAAATACATAAATTCATAATGGAAAATATATTGAAACTTAGCAGGTAATCTATAACAGTATTAGAAAATAATGCTATAGAGTAATTGAATGATCTCAAGTTGAGGATGGTCTGTTTAATGTGACATGACATGTGTTCTCAAAACAGCTCATTGGAAGATTTGTAATTTGAGTTCATAATAATGAAAAAAGACATGATAAAAGGCAACTTTAAAAATCCAAACACAAACAAACACGGGAAAAAACTGCAATTCCTTACATAAAAAAGCAGATATATGTACCCATATGTGAGCAAATATCCATTAAAATATTCATAAAAAATGAAATAACAAAAAGACAGGAAAAATATATAAAGATAATTAACAAAAAAATAAAGTTAAAGGGCCCTTAAACAATTGGAAAGATGATCAACCTTTCTCATAATAAAAGAAATCTAAATTTTAAACAATGACAAACTTTTTCTTAACTTATCTAATTTATCAAACAGTTCTTGAAACATTGTGAGGGTCATGTTAGGAGAAAGGTACTCTCATGAATTTCTCATGGGAATATAAACTGGTACAAAACCTATAAAGGGAGATTTGACAACATTTATAAGTTACAAATGCATTCACTCTTTGAATTACCAATTCCAGTTATAGATATTTGTCCTTTAGTGGTAATCACATGTGTGAAATGACAATAGAATATTGTCGTAAAATAAAAAATTGGGAAACAATGAAAGTGTCCATCAATAGGAAGCTGCTTAAATAATTTATGGTATAGTCATAATGTACAATTGTACAGCTGTAAAAACAAATGTATAAGCCCATATGGGACAACCTTCAAATTGTATTTTAAGTGAATTTTAAGTGAATAAACAAAAGTGAAGAACGGTGAATTTAACACCCAGTAGTTTTTTTTTTTTAATAAAAATGAGATGTGTGTGTGTGTGTGTGTGTATCAAGAGAGAGAAGGAGAGATAATATGTGAGAAATTATTCTCTGAGTGGCTGATCCCTGCAGTGAGGAGAATTTTCACAATGTATTTTCTCATGCTTTCTGAATTTTTTAAACAAGTGAGTGTTTTGTTTATTAAATAACTAAATGATGTGTTTATCAAATGCATAAAGAAAATGTAAAAGAAGAAAGAAGAAGGAATGAAAGAGAGAAGTAACCTAGGGAGGGTGCTATTCATAACCTGTAAAGTTCACTGGGGGAGATCTAAAACTAGATCCCCTACAGAGAGAGCAAGGAGAGACAGAAGAAAGAGGCAGATCACTCCAGATGGGTAGGTGGCCAATTTAATAAGCAAGGGAACTTACATGAAGCTTGTCTTGGGTGGCCTTAAGATGAGTAGATATCTGTACAAGCTCCCCAGAATCTTATATAGAGGCATTAACAAAGTTCAGTCACATATTCAGTCTTGATGGTTTCAACAGCACATTGCTCTCTTAAGACTGTGTCCTTAAGTAGTTCCTAGTTCGAGAACAGTGGGCAGGGGTACATTTCAAAGACAGGGAGTGGGTGAAGAGTCTCTGATTGCCTGGATCCAGCTGTGGTCATGTCTTTTAGATAAACTCTTTCAAGAGAGGGAAGAAAGGAGGGAGGAAGAAAGGCATGCATTTATAACATCAATCCTGTATTAGAAAACGCCATGGCTGAAGCTAAATATTTACTCAGATTAACATAATATGACTTCGACTATCAATTTGGATAAATATAAATGATAGAAGGTTTAAAGAATTTCATCTTGCATTTGTAAAGCCAAACCCCAATCATTGTTTTGTAAACAGCTTTTTGGTTTACAAAACACTTGCATATTTGCTTATCTTTTCAAGTAGTTACTGTTTTCTTCCACTTTTAACATGATTAATTAGAACCTCAAAAATTTCAAGTGACACACTATGAAGCACAGAAGTTAGTTATTAAATCAGTCTTCTGAGTTTACATCACATGCTGATTACAAATTACCCTATTATCCTAAATATAAAAACCCATGTCTTCTTCTTTTTTTTTTTTAACATCTTTATTGGAGAATAATTGCTTTACAATGTTCTGTTAGCTGCTACTGTATAAAAACATGAATCAGCTATATGTATAGATATATCCCCATATCCCCTCCCTCTTGCATTTCCCTCCTAAACTCCCTATCCCACCCCTCTAGGTGGTCACAAAGCACCAAGCTGATCACCCTGTGTGATGCAGGTGCTTCCCACTAGCTATCTATTTTACATTTGGTAATGTATATATGTCAATGCTACTCTCTCACTTCGTTTCACCTTACCCTTCCCTTCCCGGTATCCTCAACTTCATACTCTACGTCTGCATCTTTATTCCTGTCCTGCCCCTAGGTTCTTCAGAACCATTTTCTTTTTTTTTTTTTTTTGGATTCCATATATATGTGTTAGCATATGGTATTTGTTTTTCTCTTTCTGACTTACTTCACTCGGTAAGACAGACTCTAAGTCCATCCACCTCACTACAAATAACTCAATTTCTTTTCTTTTTATGACTGAATAATATTCCATTGTATATATGTGTCACATCTTCTTTATCCATTCATCTGTCAATGGACACTTAGGTTGCATCCATGTCCTGGCTATTGTAAATAGTGCTGCAATGAATATTGTGGTACGTGACACTTTTTGAATGATGGTTTTCTCAGGGTATATGCTCAGCAGTGGGATTGCTGGGTCATATGGTATTCTAATTTTAGTTTTTTAAGGAACTTTCATACTGTTCTCCCTAGTGGCTTTATAAATTTACATTCCCACCAACAGTGCAAGAGTGTTCCCTTTACTTCACACCCTCTCCAGCATTTATTGTTTGTAAATTTTTTGATGATGGCCATTCTGACCAGCATGAGATGATACCTCATTGTAGTTTTGTTTTGCATTTCTCTAATGATTAGTGATGTTGAGCATTCTTTCATGTGCTTGTTGGCAATCTGTATATCTTCTTTGGAGAAATGTCTGTTTAGAACTTCTGCCCAATTTTGGATTGGGGTGTTTGTTTTTTTGGTATTGAGCTGCATGAGCTGCTTGTAAATTTCAGAGATTTATCCTTTGTCAGTTGCTTTGTTTGCAAATATTTTCTCGCATTCTGAAGGTTGTCTTTTCATCTTGTTTATGGTTTCCTTTGCTGTGAAAAAGTTTTAAGTTTCATTAGGTCCCATTTGTTTATTTTTGTTTATTTCCATTACTCTAGGAGGTGGGTCAAAATGGATCTTGCTGTGATTTATGTCATAAAGTTTTCTGCCTATGTTTTCCTCTAAGAGTTTTATAGTATCTGGCCTTACATTTAGGTCTTTAATCCATTTTGAGTTTATTTTTGTGTATGGTATTAGGGAGTGTTCTAAATTCATTCTTTTACATGTAGCTGTCCAGTTTTCCCAGCACCACTTATTGAAGAGGCTGTCTTTTCTCCATTGTATATTCTTGCATCCTTTATCAAAAATAAGGTGATCATATGTGCCTGGGTTTATCTCTGGGCTTTCTATCCTGTTCCATTGACCTATATTTCTGTTTTTGTGAAAGTATCATACTGTCTTGATTACCGTAGCTCTCTAGCATAGTCTGATGTCTTGGAGCATGGTTCCTCCAGCTCCATTTTTCTTTCTCAATATTGCTTTGCCTTTCGGGGTCTTTTGTATTTCCATACAAATTGTGGATTTTTTTGTTCTGGTTCTGTGAAAAATGTCATTGGTAGTTTGATAGGGATTGCATTGAATCTGTAGATTGCTTTGGGTATTATAGTCACTTTCACAATGTTGATTCTTCCAACCCAAGAACATGGTATATCTCTCTGTCTGTTTGTGTCATCTTTAATTTTTTTCATCAGTGTCTTATAGTTTTCTGCATATAGGTCTTTTCTCTTCTTAGGTAAGTTTATTCCTAAGTATTTTATTCTTTTTGTTGCAATGGTAAATAGGAATGTTTCCTTAATTTCTCTTTCAGATTTTTCATCATTTGTTTATAGGAATGCAAAAGATTGCTCTTTATTAATTTTGTATCCTGCTACTTTACCAACTTCATCCCTTGCTGCTTTTAATATTTTTTCTTTGTATTTAATTTTTGATAGGTTGTTTAATATATGTCTTGGTGTGTTTCTCCTTGGATTTATCCTTATGGGACTCTCTGCACTTCCTGGAATTGACTGACTATTTCCCTTCCCGTCTTAGTGAATTTTTCAACTATAATCTCTTCAAATATTTTCTCATTCTTCTTCTTTTTCTCTTCTTCTTCTGGGACCCCTGTATTTCGAATGTTGGTGTGTTTACTGGTGTCCCAGAGGTCTCTGAGACTGTCCTCAATTCTTTTCATTCTTTCTTTTATTCTCCTTTGTGATAGTTTTTTCCACTATTTTATCTTCCAGGTCACTTATCCATTCTTCTGCCTCAGTTATTCTGCTATTGATTCCTTCTAGAGAATTTTTAATTTCATTTATTGTGTATTTCATCATTGTTTGTTTGCTCTTTAGTTCTTCTAGGTCCTTTTTAAATGTTCCTTGTATTTTCTTAAGTCTATTTCCAAGATTTTGGATCATCTTTGCTATCATTACTCTGAATTCTTTTTCAGGTAGACTGCCTATTTCCTCTTCATTTGTTTGTTCTGGTGGGTTTTTACCTTGCTCCTTCATCTGCTACGTAGTTCTCTGTCTTCTCATTTGCTTAACTTACTGTGTTTTGGGTCTCCTTTTCTCATGCTGCATGTTCGTATTTCCTGTTGTTTTTGGTGTTTGCCCCCAGTGGCTAAGGTTAGTTCAGTGGGTTGTGTAGGCTTCCTGGTGAAGGGGACTTGTGCCTGTGTTCTGCTGGATGAGGCTGGACCTTGTCTTTCTGGTGGGCAGGACCATGTCTGGAGGTATGTTTTGAGGTGTCTGTGAACTTATTATGGTTTTGGGCAGCCTGTCTGCTAATGCATAGGTTTGTGTTCCTGTCTCGCTAGTTGTTTGGCATGGCGTGCTCTGCACTGTGTCTTGCTGGTCTTTGAGCGGAGCTGGGTCTTAGCTTTGAAACGGAGATCTCTGGGAAAGCTCTCACTGATTGATATTATGTAGGGTTGGGAGGTCTCTGGTGGTCCAGTGTCCTGAACTCTGCTTTCCCACCTCAGAGGCTCAGCCCTGACACCTGGTCCAAGAACCAAGACCCTGTCAGACATGCAGCTTGCTGCGTGGCTCACCAAGGTTGCAGATCCTGAATTGCAACTCAGCTGATCCTGAATAAATCCATCTTTGCTGGAGAAATATCTGTTAGTCTATCTTAGGTCAACACAAGTTGGTGGCTGTAATCCAGGGAAGATGGAAAGGAATTGGTCCTTGATAAGAGGGGCACTATTTTCTCACCCAGGGGTCTTACCAATGATAGCCACAGCCTATGCTTCCCCTGGTGCATTCAAGGGTCTTCCCTTTCAAGCTACTGTGGTCTTGCTCAGTTGCATGCTTAGGTGCCATAGTCAACCCTTGCCTTCTTTATCTCTCCCCAAACTCCCAAGCTGTAATAATTTGAAGCAAATATTAGGTTCTATCACTGAGTTAGGGAGTGAATAGGGAAAGAATACATGAAGGAAAGGACAAGTGTTAATTCAGGGGATTCCAAGAGTGAAAAATTTTAAATCGCAAATTGTTAAATGTAGGAATAAATTTAACTTAAAAGTAAGTCTTTGGGGAGTGGTGCAACCTTTCTAGAGGTCAACTAAGCCACTTCAAGTCTTAAAATATATGAACCCATGCATCCAACCATTTTACTTTTAGAGATTTTTCCAAGAAAATAATGGAACAAATGCACAAAAATGCATGTATGATTATATTTAATACACATATGTTACCAAATAAACTGCAAGATTATTTTAATTGAACAGGTTTAAAATAGATTCACTACCAAAATAAAATGTGTAAAGGGAAAAAATAGTTTTTTCCTTCTTTCTTCTAAGCTAAACTTCCTTTCACATTCATTAAAATACCCATCAAGGTCTCCACCAAGTATATCTCTGGTTGGACTTCTTCAAAATGGGAGAGAGCTCCACATAAGTGGTCAGTTAGTCTTTTAGTCTCTCAAAGTTTAATACATTTGAACATCAGTGTTTATTCAGAGCCGGGTGCAAAGCTCCCTTGGTAGCCCAAAGATTTAATTAGAATCAGTCACTGTATTTGAAAGCATCATGACTTTCTTTTTTGAGCCTTTTTGAGATCTAAGGGTCCCTGGCCCTGCTTTCAAGCTCGGTGCCTAAAGACCTCACTATCAATTAAAGGATTCTCACTCCAAACCCACTAGAGCCCTATACTGTGTTCCTGAAACATACATCTAAGTAGATTCCTAAGCCTTACAGATTTAGTGTTCTAAAATAGCCACTCTTTCTAGCAGAATCCTTTCCCCTCTGTCTCCACAGTAAATTGGAAAAAAAATCCTCCTGATACTCAGAGTTATCAGAAACCTTAAAAAGAAAACCAACATTTTGGTGCAATATAGAATGTCCTGTAATTGTGATTCAAGCCTCTATGCTTCTAAGATCTTTGTCATTATGCTCTGTGTTTCTTACCTTCCCTCCCTATCCTCTGTTCATAAATACAATTTTTCTAAAGTAAAATTTCATATATTGTTTGGTGTCAGTACCCAGCAATGAAGACTACTGTTGGAGAGTAAATATAGAAGCAGTTATAATGTTTATTCCTAAAGCAAGAACAAAACAAGAACAAAATGTCAAATTCATGGTTGCAGATTACATACATTTACATATTTTTAAATGCCCCATAAAATATGTATTAAGATAAAGCTAACTAATAATTTTTGTTCTCATTTTTATTGTTATATGGTAGTCCAATTGGGGGTTCTTTCATGCCTATGTCACATGGGACTTTCAGATATAATAACAAACTCAACAGATTGTTAATTGAGGACTCAACTCAATAACTACAAGGAGCAATAACATGTGCAGAAAATTTTTAAAAAGCAGTTTCTGTTCTTGGGAATTGTGAGATGACTTAGCTCATTTGCTTCCATCTTTAGCATGTCTTACCTTGACAAATTACACTGGGACCAACAGGCACTATGTGATCAGTGGGATCGAAATGAGTGACATTCAATCACATCTTGCATTATTATATGCACATTTTAATAAGATGAATGATGGCCTTGCAGCACAAGCAAGACACAAGAAATCATTTTTTCCCCACAAATCATCAATTTCTTGAAAAGAGGGGGCATACTAAGGAGCTGAAGTACCAACTCTTTGCTCTACTTTGCCTACATAGAAGAGCCATTTCACCTAGCCTGTGATACAAAGTGGTGCCTTTAATCTTACCAACATTAAGTCCCACTGACAGAAGAAGGCAAACTAATGGAGAAGAAAGCCCTTTTTCTCATAAACTTTTCAGTAACCTGAACCAAAGTGAGAATATCATTGATATTTTTAATATTTATATAATTATTGGGTAGTTTTGAGTCCAAAAACCTATGGAACAGTTTCTCAATTGTAGATAGATCTATATCTAGTTCTATATCTATATCTATATCTATGTCTATATTTATACCTCTATATATAGATATTGAGAGAGAGAGGAGAGAGAGAAGGAAAGAGTTTTCACCATGTTTTACTTGGAAATAAAGAAATTTATGTCACGTTTTTAATGTTATATTTCTCTCATAATTAGTTAATATTTGACCTAAAAGACTTACTCAGAATTTAAACAATTACATAAGAATTTCAACTTCTAAACATTGCTTTAATTTTCTTTCCTCAGAGCAGATACACATCAATAACCAAAATGCCCTTGTTTCTTTTCTTCATTCCTCAGAGTCACACAATGTGTCAATCATATAATGTTGTTTTCAGTTTGCTAAATTTTATAATGAAAGGAATTCATTTTTCCTGTGTAAAGAGTATTACAATGGAGTAACTGGGATTAAATATTTTATGACTTTCATCAGCTTGTGGTGACAAAATTTCTCATTCCATATTTTTAGTTACTTAAAACCCTTAGTATTAAAGCCATATATTTTACCTGTAAGGAATCAGTCTCTTTCCCCAATTGCTCTGTTGGGATTTTGAAACCAAGTCTAACAAATAAAAGCATGAAATAAAATTCTATTAATTAGAGAGAAATCAGTATGAAAAGACTGGAATTTATAAATGGGCAAGATGTGTGATCAAATTTATAGACAATGAAAATTGGCTGCAAATCTTGAGGAAACTAGTCCAGAGCTTAGAGTTCATGTCATTTTTGTTTTTATTTTTATATTTTCAAGTCCATTTCTCAAATTCTTATTTTGAAAGGCAAGGTCCTCTCACATGAATTAAACTTCAGGACTTTTGCATTTTACAATTTCATAAGTTTTTTTTATTTTTTATCTACAGAAAGATTACACTGGACACTATCATCACCTGGTGATTTGATGCTATTTATGCTTCTTACACAGATTAATTTAGTTACAGCCACCATTTGCTTCTGAAAGCAGGAGCTTCTAGTTTAGCCTGTCATTGAACTAATCCATTAAGATTTGAAAATGAGTATGCTTTTGGAAGGATACTAGTGCCACTAAGAATAGCCAAAAAGAAAATAGTTTATGTAAAATATCAGGATTAAAAAATAGTTAAATATAATTAGCACAATTTTAAACAAGATTAGCGTCAATTCACAACCCAGGATTAGGAAAAAACTACTTTGACTAAGAAAGCCTTAATCTGAGCCCAGCCCTAAAGAGATGAAGCTAAATGGATATAGTTTCTAAATTTGTCAAGTTTCTATCAATGCATATATAAATGAAAACTGAAAACTTGAGTCGAGTCCCCAAACTTTATATTATCAACTCTAAAGCCAGCATAAAATATAACAGAAGAAATATAGTATTTAGTTAAAAATTTGGGCTCTAGAGGTGAGTCCTTGAGGTTTATATCCTGGTTATACTACTTACTAAATATACATGAACTGGAGAACATAATCTAAATTCATTTTGGCCAGGTTTCCTCATTTTTTAAAATGGATTGTATCAATCGGGTTCTTAGTTGCACACAGCACAGCTCACTCTAGCTAACTAAAGCAGGAAGGTATTTATTAAAGCAGCGTTTAGAAACCTTTTTCTCCTTGAGCCTAAGAGTAAATATTTTAGACTTGTGAGCCAGATAGTCTCTATTAAAAACACTCAAGACTGACATTTTAACAAAAATAGCCATAGACAATATATAAATAAATAGGTGTGCCTATGTTCCAATAAATCTTTATTTACAAAAACAGGCATTGCCAACCTCTGTCTTCAGAAGACACTGTACAGCTCACAGAATCTTGAAGATTTCAGAGGTATAGATGCAGAACCAGAGGCATGACGCCAGTTTTAGTGGCAAAAACCACTGAATCACACTTTTCACAGGCAAGGCCGCTGCTCACAGAAACCACAGCTTGCAGCATCGGACACGGATCACAGACAGGACAATATTACTAGAACCCCATCACTATTATGTGATCTAGTTATTGTGCTCTACCTCTTTGCCAGAAAAAATAGATTCAACTGAACACTTCCTTATTTATATTATTCTCTTCTGTGAGTGCATCTAATGGAGGAAAGTGGGTCATATGATGTAAAGGAGGCTGGGAAAGTAAATTTTTGGCTTCTACCTTGGGAAATCATAACTCACAATGGAGAAATTACCAAAATTCAGGAATGGTGCTTCAAATATACTATGGCCACAAAATGGTAAAGATCTATTATATAGATAGGTATGGAAAGAATATATATCACATAGTATTGTTGTGATAATTAATCATAATATAGAAATATTTCAAAACAATATATGGCATTCTTTGATTTCAAACTGAAGAATTCCTGTAGTATTTCTTGTAAGACAGGTCTAGTGGTAATGAACTCCCTAAGCTTCTGTTTGTCTGGGAAAGTTTTTATCTCTTCTTCATTTTTGAAGGAAAGTTTTTCTAAGCATAGTATTCTTCATTAGGCATTTTTTGCTTTTTTGTTTGTTTTTGCAGCAATTTGAATGTATCACCCTACTTTTTTCTTGGCTGCAAGGTTTCTGCTGAAAAGTCCACTAATAGTCTTATGGGGGTTCCTTTGTATGTGACAATTTATTTTTCCCTTGCTACTTTCAAAATTCTATCTTTGTCTTTGACTTTTAGGGAAGAGAAATGAGAGTTGCCATCAGCTTAAGTAGACGGTTATAAATATAAGATATTTTATGAAATTCCCAAGGTAACCACACACACATAAAATACCTATAGATGGTACACAAAAGAAACAAGGGAACCAATACAAAAAGCTCAACAAAACACAAAGGAAGACATTAAGAGAGGAAAAGACAGGCACAAGAACTATAAGACTAACAGAGAACAATTAACAAAATGACAATAACAAACCATTCCCTATCAATAGTTACTTTACTTTAAACGTGAATGGTTTGAACTCCCCAATCAAAAGACATAGAGTGGCTGAGTGAATTAAAAAAAAATAAACACAATGATATACTTTCTGTAAAATGTCACTTTAGGTTTAAGCATACACATAGGCTGAAAGTAAAGGGCTGTTAAATATTCCATGTAAATAACCAAGAGAAAGGAGGAATGGTTATACTTATATCAGGAAAAATAAACTTTAAATCAAAAACTTTCACAAGAGATAAAGAAGGACATTATATAATGATAAAAAGGTCAACCCACCTGGAAGATATAATAATTATAAATATATACACAGCCAACATTAGACACCTAAATATATAAAGCAAACATTATAAGAACTGAAGGGAGAACAATAATGGTAAGGTACTTCAATAACCAACTTTAAATAGTGGGAAGGACATCTGGACAGAAATTCAATAAGTTAACAGAGAACTTGAACAGCATTATATACAAATGGACATAAAGAACATATACAGAACATTTCTCCCAACAGCAGCATATACATTTTTCTCAAGTGCACACAGATCTTTCCCCAGACTAGATCATATGTTACATCACAAAACAAGTTGTAACAAAATCAAGAAGATGAAATCATACCAAGTAACTTTTCCAACCACAATGGAATGAAACCAGAAATTGATAGAAGAAGGAAAAGTGGAAAACTCACAAACATGTGGAAATTAAACAATACACACTTGAACAACTGTTGAGTCAAAGAAGAAATAAAAAAGGAAATTAGAAAATACATTGAGACAAATGAAAATGAGAATACAACATACCAAAACTTATGGAGTGTAATAAAAGCAGTACTAAGAGAGAAGTTCATAGCAATAAATCCTTACATTATAAAAGAAAAGCTCAAATAAGCGGCCTATGTTTACAACTCCAGGAGCTAAAAAGAGAAGAACAAACTAAGCATAAAAATAAAACAACAAAGATTAAAATAGAAATATATGTAATAGAAAATAGAGAACAATAGAAAATATAACTGAGTCATTTTTTTGAAAATATTAACAAAATTGACAAATCATCAGTTAAACTAAGAAAAAAATAGAGAAGACTCAAATAAAATTATATACTAAAGAAGAGACATTACACTGATGCCACAGAAATAAAAAGGATTACAAGAGGCTATGATGAACAATTGTATACCAGCACACTGCATAATCTAGAAGAAATAGATAAATTCATAGAAGTATACAACCTAACAAGACTAAATTATGGAGAAATAGAAAGACTGAACAGACCTATAACTTCTATGGAGATTGAATCCTTAATAAAAAATTTCCCAACCAAGAAAACCTCAGGACGAGATGGCTTCACTTGTGAATTCTACCAAATATTTAAAGAAGAATTAATACCAATCCTTCCCAAACACTTGCAAAAAATTGAAAAGAAAGAAACAGTTCCAAACTATTTTTATGAGGCCAGCATTATCCTGATACTAAAGCAAAGACATCACAAGAAGAGAAAGAGACAAGCCAATAGCCTGATGAATATATATATATATATACACATATGCAAAAATCTTCAACAAACTAGCAAACTGAATCCAACAGAATATAAAAAGGATCATACATCATGACTAAATGGGATTTATGCCCGAAATGCAAGGCTGGTCTAACATATGAAAATTAACTAATATGATACAACACATTAACAGAATAAAGGATAAAAAGCATATAAGTATCTCAATAGATGAAGAAAAAGCATCTTAAATAATTCAACATCCTTTCATGATAAAACTCTCAACAAACTAAGAAGTGAAAGAATGTACCTGAACACAATAAAGGTCATATATGAAAAGGCCACAGCAAATTTTATACTTAATTGTGAAAAAATTAAAACTTTCCCTCTAAGATCAGGAACAAGGAGGCCCACTCTTGCTGATTCTATTCAACAGATTATTGAAAGTCCTAGCCAGAAAAATTAGGCAAGAAAAGGAAATAAAAGTTATCCACATCAAAAAGAAAAAAGTAAATTTGTTCTTGTTTGCAGACAATAGGATTTAATGCATAGAGAACAGTAAAGACACCATTTTAAAAAAAAAAGGAAAAAAAAATGCTTTTAGAACTAATAGATGAGTTCAGTAAAGGTGCGGAATATAAAATTAAATACAAAAGTTAGTTTTGTTTATATACACCTTGAACTATTTGAAAAGGAAATTGGGAAAACAAATTCTATTTACAATAGCACCAAAAATAATAAAATACTCTGAAATAAATTTAGCTAAGGAAGTGGAAGACTGGTATGCTGAAAATTATAAAACATTGATGAAGACTGGACACTATAAAACTCTTAGAGGAAAACATAGGAAGAACATGCTTTGACATAAATCACAACAAGATCTTTTTTGACCCACCTCCTAGAGTAATGGAAATAAAAACAAAAATAAACAAATGAGACCTAATTAAACTTAAAAGCTTTTGCACAGCAAAGGATACCATAAACAAGATGAAAAGACAACCTCAGAATGGGAGAAAATATTTGCAAATGAAGCAACGGACAAAGGATTAATCTTCAAAATATATAAACAGCTCATGTAGTTCAATATCAAAAAAACAAAAAACCCAATCAAAAAATGAGTGGAAAACCTAAATAGACATTTCTCCAAAGAAGACACACAGATGGCCAAGAGTCATATGTAAAGATGCTCAACATCACTAATTATTAGAGAAACGCAGTCAAAACTACAATGAGGTATCACCTTACACCAGTTAGAATGAGCATCATCAGAAAATCTACAAATAATAAATGCTGGAGAGGGTGTGGAAAAAAGGGAACCCTCTTGCCCTGTTAGTGGGAATGTAAATTGATACAGCCACTATGGAGAACAGTATGGAGGTTCCTTAAAAAGTTAAAAATAGAACTACCATATGACCCAGCAATCCCACTACTGGGCATATACCCTGAGAAAACCATAATTCAAAAGGAATATGCATCCCAATGTTCATTGCAGCACTATTTACAATAGCCAGGTCATGGAAGCAACCTAAGTGTCCATCGACGGATGAATGGGTAAAGAAAATGTGGTATATATATATACACATTGGAATATTATTCAGCCATAAAAAGAACAAAATTTGGTCATTTGTAGAGAGATGGATGTACCTAGAGACTGTCATACAGAGTGAAGTAAGCCAGGAAGAGAAAAACAAATATCGTATGTTAACACATATATGTGGAATCTAGAAAAATGGTACAGATGAGCAGCTTTGCAAGGCAGAAAGAGAGACATAGATGTAGAGAACAAACATATGGACACCAAAGGGGGAAGGGGGAGGGGTGGGATGAATTGGGAGATTGGGATTGACATATATACACTAATATGTATAAAATAGATAACTAATGAGAACCTGCTGTACAGCATAGGGAACTCCACTTCACTGTACAGTAGAAACTAACACAATATTGAAAACAACTATACCCGCCCCCCCAAAATAAAGATAAACAAATTGATGAAAGAAATTAAAGATACAAACAAATGGAAAGACATACTGTGTTCATGGATAGAAAATTTAATATTGTCAAATTGTCCATACTACCCAATGTGATCTACAGATTCAATACAATCCTTAACCAAATCCTTATAGCATTTTTTACAGAAATAGAAAAAATAACATGCAATTTATGTGGAGCCACAAAAGACCAGGAAGAGACAAATCAATCCTGAGAAAGAACAAAGCTGGAAGCATCACACTTCCTGATTTCAAAATATATTACAAAGTTTCAGTAATCAAAGCAGTGTAGCACTATATAAAGGTAGACATATAGACCAATGGTACAGATTAGAGGGTCCACAAATAAAACCATACATATGTGGTCAGCTAATCCTTGACAAGGGCACCAAGAATACACGATGGAGAAAGGATTGTTTCTTCAATACATGGTCCTGGGAAAATTGGATATCCATGTGCAAGAAGATGAAACTGGACCCCTATCTTACACCACTTACAAAAATTAGCTTGAAATGGATTAACAATTTAAATGTAAGACCTGAAACCATAAGAAGGCATAAGGAAAAATTTCCTTGACATTGTTCTCAACAATTATTTTTTGGATATGACACCAAAAACACAGGCAACAAAAGCAAAAATAGATAAGTGAGCCTATATTGCTCTACTCCATTATAGTCAACAATAAGGTACACTTAAAAAAAATCATTAAAAGAGTACATCTCATGTTGTGTTCTTACTATAATAAAATAATATTTGAAAAATAAAACAATGCCTGGCACTTGGTGCTCACTAATTGTTAGATATTATCACCTAGAATTTAAAAAATGTTAAAGTTCAATTTTTTCTTTTAAACATTAGCAAAACACAACCAACATCTCATAGCCTCATTTTTTGTAAAAGTGAGATGAAGTCAATTAGATCTTCAATATGAATGCAGCCTGGACCAAGTATAATGCGTTCTGAGAAAATGACTGCTCTCCACATCTCCTTCCCCCAACTCATGTACAGTTTTATCTAGGCCACATATCTGCAGTAAAGATAGATGAAAAGGTTAGACATTTGAAAATGTAAAGACATTTAAAGACAATTGAAAACCATGTGGAAAATCTTTATTTATTGCTAAATACTCTGCTTTCCTGTCTTGCCCTACTCCACAACTCAGTTACAGACCATGCACACTCAGAACAGTCTTTCCTCAAATCAAAAGGAATCAACAAACAAATAATTAGAAGTCTTTTTGGGAGAGCTAATGCTCTGTGTATTTCAACCTGTATCTTGGTATTAATTTTTTTCTGCATCTCTTTTTCCCTGGCTTATGTTGCACCACTTTTTTTTTTTTCAACTTTATTGGAGTATAATTGCTTTACAATGGTGTGTTAGTTTCTGCTGTATAACAAAGTGAATAAGCTATATATAAATATATATCCCCATATCTCTTCCCTCTTGCATCTCCCTCCCACCCTCCCTATCCCACCCCTCTAGGCGGTCACAAAGCACTGAGCTGATCTCCCTGTGCTATGTGGCTGCTTCCCACTAGCTATCTATTTTACGTTTGGTAGTGTATATATGTCCATGCCACTCTCTCACTTCGTACCAGCTTACCCTTCCCCCTCCCCGTGTCCTCAAGTCCATTCTCTACATCTGCGCCTTTATTCCCGTCCTGCCCCTAGGTTCTTCAGAGCCTTTTTTTTTTTTTTAGATTCCATATATATGTGTTAGCATACGGTATTTGTTTTTCTCTTCACCACCTTTTTTTGATTTGGAATGTTTTACTAGGTTTGATCAGTTTTCTTACTCTACTTTATTTCTGTGCTCAAAATCCTCCAAAGAATTTTCACCTCACTCAAAGTAAAATACAGTGCCCTGGAAATGATCAATAGGGTCTTACATGGTTATCTGGCCAGGTTGCCTCTCAGATTTCATCTCCTACAACTCCAGCTGGATCACTCCACTGTAGCCACATGGGTCTCCTCACCCTTCCTCCAGCCTCCAAGACACCTCTACCTCAGGCCACTTTACACTTTCACCTTTTTTTTTTTTTTTAAATTATTTATTTATTTATGACTGTGTTGGCTCTTCGTTTCTATGCGAGGGGTTTCTCTAGTTGCGGCGAGTGGGGGCCACTCTTCATCGCGGTGCGCGGGCCTCTCACTGTCGCGGCCTCTCTTGTTGCTGAGCACAGGCTCCAGACGCGCAGGCTCAGTAGTGGTGGCTCACGGGCCCAGTTGCTCCGCGGCATGTGGAATCTTCCCAGACCAGGGCTCGAACCCGTGTCCGCTGCATTGGCAGGCAGATTCTCAACCACCGCGCCACCAGGGAAGCCCCACACTTTCACCTTCTTTATCTGAGATGCTCTTTGCATGTAGCTCCATCATTTCCTCAGAGATTTATTTAAATGTCACTTTCTTATACTTCTCATACTCTAATCCCCTTTTCTTTTTTTTTAATAAAATTTAATTCTTAAACTCTAATCATCACTTTAATTTCTCTACCCTCTCCCTAAATAAAATGAAAGCTCTACAAAGCTAGAGAGTTTTGCTTAGTTCATTTGCTCTTGCATACCCTAGAAATGTGTCTGGCAATAGTAGAGTCTCAAAAAGTATTTTTGTAGGTATCAAAAATATTCATCATATGCACAGGCCATGATGTTAAAATGTGGTAGCAATTCATTTTGTATCTATCAGTAGAAACTTAGCAAAATCATGATATTGTTACTTCCTTAACCTTATTTTCAAGTCCACTTAAATTAATAAACAATCTATTGGGGCTTCCCTGGTGGCACAGTGGTTGAGAATCTGCCTGCCAATGCAGGGGACAGGGGTTCGAGCCCTGGTCTGGGAAGATCCCACATGCCGCGGAGCAACTGGGCCCGTGAGCCACAATTACTGAGCCTGCGCGTCTGGAGCCTGTGCTCCGCAACAAGAGAGGCCGCGATAGTGAGAGGCCCGCGCACCGCGATGAAGAGCGGCCCCCGCTTGCCACAACTAGAGAAAGCCCTCGCACAGAAACGAAGAGCCAACACAGCCATAAATAAATAAATAAATAATTTTTTAAAAAAATAAATAAATAAACAATCTATTGAAGTAAGCAAGAGATGGCCTCCTTCGTATAAAAATCTTTGCACATTACACACAGGTAAAATTAAGTTCCTTAGAATGTCAGTCCAAGATTGTTTTCCAAAATGCCATTTAGTTCCATCCACTTGCACATTTGTCATAAAACACTTGAGAGCAATATTCAAAAATATATTACAGACTCCCCCTGATTACCCTTCTTGTATTTCTCACATATGAACCCACAGACAGGAAGAAAACATTTTCCTTTCAATCACGAAAAATAGTACAATATTTTCTGAATATGTTCATTTGTTTCGACCTCCTTTGAAGAGAACATATCACTTTCAACATCATAGAAAAGATTCTTTAGGGAAGGACAGGCTGGAGGAGGGGGCAGGAAGGATGCAACTGAGTTTGTCTGCCGAGAGGAAAAAGAAAACAGAAAGAGTAATGAGAGTAAAAGGGTGCTTGCTGATCACAGCTTTCAACAGCTTCATTTCAAAACCTTTAGGGGAAGACTGATGATCAGATTTCCAAACACTTAGGGGGAACCAACAGGACCACCTCTTGAGTAGAAACATCATGTTATTTTTATTGATTTATTTATTTTTTGCTCTTTATTTTTGTGAAAACCATTTTCTCCCAACTGTAATTTTCAATGTGAAAGTCTTGGAAATTTCTGTCACAACACTTCTTTTGATATAAATGACACAACCAGGGTATGACCCAGTAATTTCTATCACATATTAGCCTCTGTGATTCCAAATGATTTGATTTTCCCTAAGCAGTGAATTTAAACGTTTTTAAAATTTAAATGCTGTTTGAAAGAAATAAAGTAACTTCAAATCTATTTTCACTTTTCCTAACACAAGTTCAGACGAATTTCTGTACCCCAAAATGACAGACAGGCAATGTGAATTTCTCACTGTATGTTCAGAAGTAATTGCAACAAAGACTATATGGAGCCCAAAGTGGCAATTAAGATACGCAAAAGAGAGTCATACCTTGATTTTCATTTCCTGGTAAATTAAAGGGCCTGCCCATGCAGGCACACAGCATTGTATTATCACTGCAAGCACTCACAATCTTATCTCATTTAGTTTGTCTACTGCTCTGTTTACATTCTTATTCCTTTGGGCATCACAATCATGAGCTCTGATTTCTCTGAAACTCTGACGATAGATCTTAAAATTCTATTCCTTAATTTCCTCCTCTGACACCCTCTTCAAAACCCATGAACACTTTATCTAGAAAAGCTTTTAAATGCGCATTCATCTTCAACTCCATCTTTCAAAATTGTTAAAAATTTTTGCTGACTAATTCTCTCCCTACTACAATATATTTACCTCTCTTCTACAAGTATTACTTTATAAACACTGTTTAAAATGAAAATACATGTTTGTTTATTTATTTATTTATTTTTGGCTGTGTTGGGTCTTTGTTTCTGTGTGAGGGCTTCCTCTAGTTGTGGCAAGCGGGGGCCACTCTTCATCGCGGTGCGCGGGCCTCTCACTATCGCGGCCTCTCCTGTTGCAGAGCACAGGCTCCAGACGCGCAGGCTCAGTAGTTGTGGCTCACGGGCCCAGTTGCTCCGCGGCATGCGGGATCCTCCCAGACCAGGGCTTGAACCCGTGTCCCCTGCATTGGCAGGCAGATTCTCAACCACTGCACCACCAGGGAAGCCCCAAAATACATGTTTTTATGTAAGTACTTTTATTTCAAAATTAGAGGAATCAAAAGGACACTGAACACAAAACTAGAAAACCTGGGTTTGAAGCCCAATTTTCCATTTACTGAGAGATTGGACTTAATTTTCAAAACTCTCTGAATTTCATCCTACCCATCTGAAACCTGGAAATGATAATAACTGTCCTCCCTGTGTGATTAGAATTCAATCAGCACCAAATGAGAAGTATGCAATAGTGGTAGTACATGTGGACAACAGAGTGGGAAAGAATCCCCTCTTCTTATGTCATTATATGAAATGAAGCTATTGAAATATTTGTATGGAAATATGTATGGAAATATGTTAATATAAATGTTTCAGACATTACATGAAATTTCTAAAAATCTTATATTTGTACTTGTATGGAAATATGTATGGAAATATGTTAATATAAATGTTTCAGACATTAAAAAAAAAAAAAAAAAAAGAAATGATGGATTATTTTCATGTATATTTGTAAATTTTAAAATTAAAATTACATACACACACACACACACATTTCTCTATCCATCATCTATCTGTATTTTTTTTTTTTTTTAATTCACGTTCTTTTATTTATTTATTTATTTATGACTGTGTTGAGTCTTCGTTTCTGTGCGAGGGCTTTCTCTAGTTGCGGCAAGTGGGGACCACTCTTCATCGCGGTGCGCGGGCCTCTCACCATCGCGGCCTCTCTTGTTGCGGAGCACAGGCTCCAGACGCGCAGGCTCAGTAGTTGTGGCTCACGGGCATAGTTGCTCCGCGGCATGTGGGATCCTCCCAGACCAGGGCTCGAACCCGTGTCCCCTGCACTGGCAGGCAGATTCTCAACCACTGCGCCACCAGGGAAGCCCCTATCTGTATTTTTTAAGAGAGAATAATTGTCAAGTATTTTCCCAGACGTGCTTAATCAACACATCTTCATTTGCCAAGTCTTATTTCCGAAATTTTGGGATTGATTAGTCAAGACATGATGGCATGGAAGCAAAAGCAGTCACTCTAGTGGATGTTTTAGAAATCTACTGTGCCTCAAAGTAAGACCTTGAAACCCTGGGCTGAGGGGCATCTGGGATATGACCTATAGAATTCTCTCAAGCCATACATGTCCAGTTTCTCCTGTGTAAGTTAAATCTAATAAGAAATCTGGCAGCCGTATTTCCAACCTGCAAAAAATGTTTTCAAAATGAGATCTATGACTTAGTGCTTTACTGGTTATGACAAGTAACACATTTACTGCTCTAACTGAAATGGCAACTGAGAATATACAATGATTAAAAATATATAGGCCAGCCTTATGGAAAAGATAACTACGCTTAATAATTTGGGCAGAAAAAAACCCTAATATTGAGAAGATTAGGGTATATGTGTTTTTGTTTTTGTTTTTTGGCTGTGCCACGTGGCTTCTGGAATCTTAATTCCCCAACCAGGGATCAAACCCTGGCCCTTGGCAGTGAAAGCACCGAGTTCTAACCACTGGACCGTCAGGAAATTCCTAATATATATGTGCATTTTAATGTTTGTACTTTGTCTCTGCAGAGTACTGAGGCACTGACTCTGATCTGCTTACTAATATGAAATGCATTTTCTCCAGCCCCTGTGATAGTGTTATTTCTGCAGCTTTTGGTCTTTTCTAAAGTCTGTACTGACACTACATGACTTTATCCAAATGTTTTCGTCACTATGAGAACATTGGGTTTTATGCATAGAGATATAACAAGGTTTTCCATGGGAGGAGGAAGTGAGGAAATAGAGCTGTATATTAAGAGTTAAACTGTAAAATCCAATGCTGAATAGCTCACAGCAGATGTGCAAGATGACTTTCAAGGGACAGAATATTTCCCCAGGCATAAAAAGATTCACTAACACGTCTAACACAAATTTAAAGAAAAAAATGCATAATAAAAAGATTATTGGAAACAGAATAAAAGGGGAGGCATGGTCCATGCCTGCATACAATTAGTGTCTAGGAGAGAAGCCACCTTAGTTAAAGGTCTTTAACTCTAATGATCCCACCACCCCATCCATCCCCATTGTGAGATTGCACAGGGTCATATTTAATACAGGCTAGGCATTGTCCTAAATATTTCACATACTGCATCATACATGAGATAAGTTACTATTATCACTCTCATTTTACTAATGAGCATACTAAGATTTAGAGAAGTTAAATAATTTGTCTAGGACTTCACAGCTAGTAATTGCTCAAGCTGAGATTTGATGGCTGATTTAGAGAGCCTTTGCAGTATACTATATTATTTAAATTTTGTCCAGTGCCACTTAATTTTCATTCAGTCTTCTTGCTCTCCTTCCATGTTCATAAAATGATTTTGTGGATAATCCTTGGCCTTTTAACATCTTTATTCTAGACATAAGTATTCCAGGTTTTGTTTTGGTTTTGTACCTAGTATAAATTAATAGAGTGGCATTCTCATTTGATATATCAATCACATAGGCATGGTTACTAGGTGGCTTCTAGGGACAGATGAGTTTGTTCTCAGTAGGGTTCTAAAAACCAGACAACCAGATGAAACTAGGTTTTTAGGCCTGCATGTTTACCAAATATGATCTAATCATTTAATTGGGTCAAGTGGTTTTCCAAGAGAGGAAAACTAAGTATAAAATTAAACTAAGAAATGAGTTAATTGCTCAGATTTGAGTCAGAAAGAAAGGATAAAGAGAAATATAGAGGGCTAACTCAACACAGCATGGAAGAAAAACTTATCTGGAGACTGAAGACTAACCAGTATAGGTCTTTCGTGTGACATACTCATTTTGAATTTTTGTTTTGTTCATGCTATCTATCTCTGTAATATAAAGGAGAACATTTTGGTTGGTTCTCATTGAAATCCTATTAATTGACTTTACCCCTAAAATATAACAGCATGCTAGTAAGAGATAGGAAATTTGTAACTATTAAAGCCTTAAAGGTAACCCTGCAGACTCACAGCAGAACCAAATTGATTAGGAAACACAATTTTCATTCCTGTTACTATGTCCTGGGATGTTTGGTGGGAGAGACAAGAAAAAGCCTCTGAGGAAAGAGATGGAAGAGTCTTTCTATGTCTCTCAGCCAAGAAATAGATCCATTTTTCTGCTTTAGGCCATGAATGTATATATATCAACTCTCACTAGAACAGCAAGCCAGTTTAGGCTCTAACCAGTATATTCACAAGAATTCTCGAGCATTTTCCTTTCAGTTCTTGAATCTTATATTTTAGTAGATTAGCAATTAGAAACAAAAAGAAAAGTACTGTGAACAACAAAAATAAACTCTACGAGTAATATAAACTTGGAAAACAGCGTCTTAACACTTTTAGGATTGAATGCTGTACAGTTACAGGAAGATGGTGAGCTAGAGATGGTTAGAATTGGTTTGATACTAGGAAAGAAAAGAGAAAGGGGACATTTACTCTCCACTGGATGGAAATAAGATCACTGGGTAATGCTCTCACAATTAACAGAAAAATATGCTCTTCTTACATTATCACGATAGACTACATTATTCATTATCGTAATCAGGTTATTATGATGGGTTTGGGGAATAATGGACTAGGAGGGGAACTCTTTTATACTACTGTGAAGTGTGTTGGTGTTTGAGGATGGGCAGGGAGGAATCTATATATTAAACAAGAGCTGATTTGTGTGACCTGCTTGGGATATCACATCACCTACACAAATGGCATACAGTCGATAGAGCACCACAACATTAAACACTGTATAACAATGAACCGTGGCATCAAAAGATATTTTAAGTTCCAATTCTGCTACTAATATGACATATGGCTTTGCATAAGTAACTACATCATATTTTTTCCATGTGGAAAATATTACACTTCATAACAATGCATAAGTGTAGAAGAAGCAAATGTCTCTTTCAGAAGCCATTATGGTAGGTACTGCAGGGAACTCCAAAGAAAAAACACCCACAAAACGAGGGAACAGAAATGATCTTAATTCTACAACTTTACAATTATGAAAACTCTACTGGTAGAAGATGTTTTTAGAGGGATATATGTGTGTGTTCATGTGTATATGTAGATGTATATATACATGCAGGGGGCCCTAAAGCAGTGCATTTAGAATGGATAATGTGAAAGATAAAGGACAAAAATTTCAGAAATCACTTGAGAAGATTTTATCTGTATTGTATCTGTATCTGTATGTGTATTTACTCATTTTAGAAGAGGTTCAGTAATGTATTTTTGTTTCTATTGTTATTATATAGTAGTAGCATTAGTATTTTCAAGAAAGTAGAGTGAGCAAGCAGTTTAGAATGCAGCTGTATTCAGTTTAAAAGGTAGAACACTTCTGGTTTTTACATATAACAGATGACCTAAAGCTTCATTTTTAACAGTGTGTTCACACCTGTCTTTTCTGCATGCATAGGTTAGGCCCTACTGTAAGTGCAATACCAAACTGCAAGGCATATAACAGAAATTTTCAAAATGTAATAGGTACTGTGATATAGTTTTCACTTGCAAATAGGCTCTTTTGAAAAGTAACCAAGGCATGAACAACCCTGTTGTCTTAAGGTGTAATCCACATGAGTTAAAAGAAGGATGAATAGAGCCCACTGCTTTATTACATTCCACTAGATACCTTTAAACATGATGAAAGGCTTTTACACACCATGAGTTCAAGCCTCAGTCAGTTTTCTGTTGAAAGAGTAATTTATTTTTGATTATTCACTTACTAAAACAAATGCATTTGAAACACAGAGGAGACATGGATCAGCTCTCTGCAGTATCAGTGGAATGGATATTTACCAGACATTCTGATCTTAAAAAAAATCCATATTTCTTTGTTCTGAGCATGATAAGGGAAAGTTGATGCCAATTTTTCCAGCTGAAATCAGCAAGTAGCAGCTTAGATGAGAAACTAGCAAGTTACTTTTCAAATTTAACAGTAAGCCAACAGCGCAGAGCCCTATAACCCAGACAGTTGTTTATCTTTAGACACATTTTACACTTATCCTGGTATATGATTTCTGTCAGACTCTAAGCCTAATGGTCAGGCACATCACATATCTGAAAATGCATGTGGAAAACGGTTTTTAAAATGATTACCATGTCTTTTAATAGGATTAAAGCTGCAGAGAAGCAAGCCAAGTAAATGGAAGCTTCCAGCCTGGGCAAGTAGGTCTTACTCAATGGGATCAGTAGAGAAATTTATAATGCTACTGAGATTAATTTGGAGAAGTGTCCTGCTTCTCCCCCTTTACTTCCAGTATCTACATTATAAGATAGTTCTTCTTTATTAAGGAGACAACTTCTTACAGAAAAGACCTACAAAGGTGAATCTTGCCATACAGTCCTACTTTATCTTACTGTTTGATTTTAGTCTTGTTTCTCAATGCTCTACATCTCAGAATTTTCATATTAAGAACTCTGTCTCAGGTTGGTTGTGAGAATTAGCTGATAGAATGTAGATGAATCACCTGGGACAATATGGCACCAAATAGGTGCTCATTCAATGTTGGCTTCTGCCGTCCACTTGCACCTCTATACTTTGAAATTTCCGGAAGGCACCACAATCTTTCTACTGTGGTCTTCCTAGGGGGAGAAGCATATAGTTTCTTGCCTTATATATTCATCACCGTTTATGGATTTATTATTTTCTGTTCGATCCATGCAAGCAGGTGCCGATAAAACACCTTTTGAGAAAGCATATGGAATATGTATAAATATAACACTTGGATCCAGTTCTGAGGTTTTGTTCCTGCAGGGTTTCAGAAGGTAAGTGAAAAACATACTCTCTTGAGTCAAACAGAGTCTTTGAGAAGAAGAGAATCTGTAAGAACATTTGAGGAGAAAACTTGAGCTACAGCATCTGAACCCAAATAGAGAAAAACAGGGGGAAATAAAACTCTCCTACTTAAAGATGTTTGAAACCTATTCCTCGTGTTTAAAGAATTCACAGTTGGAAACAGACTAGAATAGTGATTGCCAGGGCTTGGGGGTGAGGGAAATGGAAAGATGTTGGTCAAAGGTACAAACTTCCCTATCTTAAGATAAATAAGTTCTGAAGATCTAATATACAACATGGTGACTATAGTTAGCAATATTGTATTATATACTTGAAAGTAGTCTAAGAGAATACATCTTAAATATTCTCATCACACCCATACCAAAAATGGTAATTATGTGATGGGATGGAGGTGTTAGCTAACTTTATAATATATATTCAATACATACATGTATCAAATCATCACCTTGCACACTTTGAACTTACACAATGTTATATGTCAACTATATCTCCACAAAGCCATTAAAAATAATTCAGAATTCATAGTTGGATTAGTCCTTGTGAAATTATCCAAATTAAAAATACTTAATTTGTCAATGAGATGTCCAAGCATTTTGTGAGATGCAAAACTTACTAAAACTCTCTATAATATATCTGCCTGCAATATTGCTTTACCAAATACTGTGGATGCTTGTAAATTCCTGGATGGTTGGGTAAAATACCTGGACACAATGTGTGAGGATTGGGAAAAGAAGAGACAATCTTGATACCTAACATATGGAATTAATGAGTCCAACTGGAATTCCTTATAATGCCACCATGTCCATCTTAATTTTTATAGTCCCTGTATAAGTAGATTTTATTATTACCTCTTAAGGGATGAGGCTCTTGAGGCTCTGATAATTTAAGTATTTCTTTCCAGTTTTAATGAGAAATAATTGACATACTGTATAAGTTTATAAGTTTAAGACATAAGTGTGAAGTATACAGCATGATGGTTTGAGTTACATATATTGTTAAATAATTACCATAATAGATTTAGTTAACATCCATCATCTCATATAGCTACAATAAAGAGAAAAGAAAAATATTCTCCTTGTGATGAAAACTCTTAGTATCTACTCTCTTAATTTTCCTATGCATCATGCAGCAGTGTTATCTATAGTCATCATGCTGTACATTACATTACATCCCTAGTACTTATTTACCTTATAACTGGAAGCTTGTGCCTTTTGGCCACCTTCCTCTGAATTTCACTATTTTTAATCAGGTCACATGCATAGGTGAAAGAAGCTTGGAATCAAAATAATTTTCCATTATTTAGTGTTCTTTGAACTTAATCCATAAACAAAAAGTTAAATATTTTTAAAAGTTAACTTTATCTCTCAGTGTCTTCTGTGATAACTCCATTATCAACTGCATGTTCACAAGGAATCTTATAATTCCTCACGCATGAGAGGAAGAGACTAAAGCTATCTTCTGAGGTCTAACCATAGCTTGACTATGGAAGATCTGGGCTGTATTTTTATACCATGCATAGAAGAAAAGGTGAGAAAGGATAAATGTATCCTGCTGTTGAAAGCTAGACTCAGGAGACTTTGCATTCCTTTTACCAACTGTTATAGCCAAACACACATTTTCTTATACTTTATTCCTATACATGATTCTTTTTTCTGTTTTTATTGTCTTCCATTTTCTATTAAAGGAACTTCTATTCATTCTTATTTAGTAGTGACTAAAATGACATCATCTGGATGGAGTCTTCCCTGTTTCTACCAGACTGTTATTAGGAAAAAAAGTCCTGCTTTGTTACACTAATATTTTACAATATATATATATATTTTTTAAATTAATTAATTAATTTATTTTTTTGGCTGTGTTGGGTCTTCGTTTCTGTGTGAGAGCTTTCTCTAGTTGCAGCGAGCGGGGGCCACTCTTCAACGCGGTACGCGGGCCTCTCACTGTCGCGGCCTCTCTTGTTGCAGAGCACAGGCTCCAGATGCGCAGGCTCAGTAGGTGTGGCGCATGGGCTTAGTTGCTCCGTGGCATGTGGGATCTTCCCAGACCAGGGCTCGAACCCGTGTCCCCTGCATTGGCAGGCAGATTCTCAACCACTGCACCACCAGAGAAGCACTACAATATTTTTATTATAGTACTTTGTACGTTGTAATCTAGTTGCTAGTGTGTTTTATATCTGCTTTTCTACTTTAGTCAATCAACTTGAGAAATAATTCTGCAACACATAATACAATTTATAATTTTATTAATATGGCAAAACGATCATAATATATTATGTAAAACATACATAATTTAGATAGGGAACAGTCTAAAAAACACGGCAAAAATATTTATAATTGTAACCACTGAGTAACTGAGTAGTAGGATTTGGGGTGGTATTTTTCGTTTTGCTTATTTGTTTTCCTAATTTTTCAACACTGGTTATATTACTTGCATCTTGAAAGTGAGAGAAATTACTCTTTACCAATTATATAAAAGATGAACAACCATATAATTTATGATGACCAGCTGTTCTCCATCTCTATGGAAGACTGAATTGAAAGAAAGCAAGGAGGAAAGAAAGCAAATAAGAAAGTAAGAAAGAAAGAAAGGAAGGAAACTCAGAAGGAATTTAAATAATATATAAGGAAGACTTTTCTGACAGTGAAAACTGTTAAGTACTATACGAGATTACTAATGGAATGAAGAAGTATTTATTAAGGCCTTATAAAACTGGCCTGGAGTAATTTTCAAATTGGCATGTGTGCAGACAGGGCGATGCTTAGGTTGGCTTTTAAAGGTCCTTTGCAGTGCTTTGCTTTTATAGTATGATGGATTTTGTAGGAATAACACCTATTTCTCATGTGACACAAAGTGACTCATTCAAGACTTTCCAGAAGCCAAAAAGCCCTATCTCCAGTTCTCTACTGACATGTAGTTTTTATTTTCTAAATCTCCAAGTGGAAAACAGATTTCTTAAATGTAGGCACTGGGATTTTAGCAATCCCTTAAAGCTCTTATGTTTTGAATTCCCAACTCAGATCAAATTCATTTTATGCTCTTCTAAATACATATCATCTCTGAGAAGCAATTTTTCCTCTTTAAAATCTAACCTTTCCTCTTCCTGTGTTCCATTTTGATTTCCCCTACTGGCAAGTTCAGTTTTAGCGATGATCTTTTAGCCCCTGGTTTCTCATTAACTTAGATGATGACAGTGAATATGCTGTCACTTATGGCAGAGAAAATTGAGAAGATGAGTAATTAGATGGTCTGGAAAATTTCCTATCTCAAATTTACTTCACTCTATCCATATTGTTTGTTATTCTTCCTTTGATTAAGTATTATCCAAGATTGAATTGTTCATACTATTCTCCCCAATTTAATTAACGTTGCCTTGATTGATTAACGTACAATTTCATTTTTTCCATCATATAATTTCCCATCTAAGAAAACACATGTCAAAAGCCTTAAGAGGCCTTATTCTTCCATGGCTCAATCATAATATTTTTTTTGTTAACTACTTTTGTTTTTTCAGAATCACTTGACTGTAAAATACATGGAAGAAAACAATTTTTAAAATAGGGTAAACATAACATCTGTTTAGAAAAAAAATGTTTTGAATCTCTTCTCTAAGTCTAACCAAATTTAGAGTAGGTACATCACTATCTTTATCCCCTTGGTATTTTCTATCATTAAAAAACAAACAAACAAACAAAAAAATGCTTTGCCTTTTTTCAAGGTGAGATAGAAAAAGACACAGAGGGATTATTTTCTTGAAAGTTAATCCAGAAATCACAGTTTTAATGGAATTTATTCATTCATTCATCACAGTCTTTATGATTTTAAGAACTAATGTATCTGGCGTTAGATACATCATCATACTTTTATCATATCTAATTATTTTCCAAATTCACAGGCTTATGCAGGAAATCACTTGACCAAACTAGCAGTCATCAGAGCACTGGCATTTCTTGAATAAAAAGTATAGAAAACGTGCCAGGCACTGTGCTAGGCAATAAAGATACAGCAGTGAAAAATACAATCAAGGAGGTATGAATGAGGTACACCAAAGAAGGAATAAGAAACCATAATAGAATGTGATAAAACTGGGGTACAATAAGACTCTGTGGAACATCTAAGAGAGAGGGAAAATGTATATTTGGGGAATGTCCTTAGAGGAAATAAAAGTATACTGAGACCTGGAAAATGAGTAACAGCCAATAATGCAAAAAAAAGGCAAAGGGGTGGGGGCAGGAGAGTGAAACTCCACAGACAGTGCAAAAGTGTGTGAAGGAAGACTGCAGGTGGTTGTGTGAGAGTGTGTGATGTTGATCGCTGGACCAACATCATTGGCATCACCTGGGAATAACGTGTTAGATATGCACATTCTCCAGCCCCATCTCAGATCAAATGAATCAGAAACCCTCGAATGGAGCCTGGCAATCTGTGTTTTAACAAGCCCTCCCTGTGACTGTGACGCCAGCTGAAGTGTGAGAAGCACTATGTACAAGGAACTCAAATTAAATTAGCAAGATTGTACAGAATGCTCAAAAGTAGCTAAAGATTAGCCTTGCAAAATGAGAGATAAGAACCGGAAAGTATAAAATGGATAACTAGTAAGAATCTGATATATATAAAAAAATAAATTTAAAAAAATTAAAAAAAAAAAGAACCTGAAAAATCATGACCTTATCTCATGAAGACAATGGTGACCACAGAAAATATATAAGGAGGAGAGTGACAGCCATGCATTCACATCACTTCTTTTGAGGCGCTTTCCCTGACCTACCTTATCTAAAGCAGCCCATTGGCCACTGTTTGTTCACACCACAAGTTTATTTGTGTCATAACACTCATACCTTCCTTATACTTTCTCATTTGTCTATTTTTGTTTGTTTAGGTCTGTCTTCTTTCACTGAAATGTAAGGTTCTTGGGGGCAAAGCCATTGCCTGTCTTGTTCTATATTGAATTTCCAAAGCTTAGAACATTGCTTAGTATATAGTAAACACTCATTAAATGTTTGTTGAATGAATAAATCAATGTATAAGTTACTAGGGATGAAGAGGTGAGAAAGAAAGACCCAGGTCCTGATCTCATGGCGCTTACTTTCTGGTTTACAGTATTATATTTGCATTTAGATAGCATTTAGATTGCTGTAGGGTGACTGGGGGAAAAGCTGAAGACAGGAAAACTAATTTGGGTGCTGTTGCTGCCATCAGTGTCAGAGGTAACAGTGACCTCTAATAGAGAAATGCCATTGGGGATGGAAAGGAATAGATAAACTTAAAATACAGTTAGGAGATAGAATCAGGAGTCTTCTGTGATTGATAAAATATAAGAGAAAGGAGTCAAGGTATGGAGGATTGGATTCTGGCTTAAGCCACTGAAAGACAGAAACTGTTTTGTGGAGAGATGGAACAGAGGGGAAGAGGCAAGCAGGTTACAAATATTATAGGGGGCACACTTATATTAAATATTTATTGCAAATCTAGGTGGGTGTATTTCCGTTTGGTAATAAAATACAGCACAAAATTAAGAGCTTGTTGGTGAAGTTGCATGTAATAATCAACACAAATTCCTTAATAGACAAATAGATAAACTGAACACTGAAAACATTAAATTCAGGTTACTCAGTGACTTCATTCACTAACAAAAAGACATTGGGTTCCCAAGAATCTTGTAGTTGTGTATCTTTTACATAGGAAACTATGGGATAACTAGGAAATTTTTGTCACTATATTTAAGAATAATTGCCTCCATGTACATGAAAGGTATGTGAAGAAGAATTGGGAGATTTTGCCAAGTACCCTATTGTCTAAGTTTAGATATTACTAAACTGTATTCCTCGGCTTGAATATCCTCCCTCAAAACCCGTAACAAATGGGTTTTTGTTACAGTGAGAGCCTTAAAAAGCAGAAAGTCAAGGCAGAGGAAACAGATTGATACTATTATGATTGTGGTTTTACAATCCCTTATATTCACATAATAGTTTACAATTTTGAAAACATTTTCACATTAGTCTGACTTTTTTTAAGGCTTCCAGTACCTCTGGAGGTCATTAGGATTTATCTCCATCTGAACAGATGAGGGATATGAGATTCTTTGAGATTTTATGGTCTTCCTGAATTCACATCTTTAGAAAGTGAAAGAGACAACGCTTACCCAATGTTTCTGCCAACAAGGTCAGAATTCATTTCAAGGCAAAGTTAAAGCGAAAAAAGTAACATAAATGTAACAATATGTGTATATACAAAGATGTGCTTTCCCAGTGAAACTAGATGGTTATCTGAAATCATACACTGAAAGAGTTGTGCTGCAAGGTAGCTGTGGTTGAAAGGTTTCACAGAAGTGCTTCTAAGAAGGACACTACTGAGACAGTACTCAGAGTGGAAGAATTTTTCTTTGCCAGCTACTGAGCGATAGTGGGACACCATTATCCTACCAGAGTAGCCAGTAGAAGCTGCTAACTTGAACATCTGAAGCAAAGTTAATGCCAGTAGAAAATGCCATTTCTGAAAGCTGACAGGGACAGGCCAGTTGCTGGAAATGATTATTAAAGGAGTCATTACAAGCTGGAGAGGCTGAGGAAAACTGTTGGAAAACCCCATCTATGGCAGTAGGCACCAATGAGAACAGATAAGAGTTGCAGGCAAATTTTCTTTTTCTTTTTCTTTCTTTTCTAATTTTCTTCCATCCCTGCCTTATTCACCATGCCAGTAAAGTGTCAGTTTTAAACAGAAAAAAATCATCCTCTCTGTTTCTCAGAGTGAGAGTGGAGTTCATCGGTCTATTGTTACGTCTATCATGAAGAAGTGTGTGTAACAATTACCCACAGTGTTATGAGGGATGTTCAAGGACCTTTATTTTCAGCAGAGGGACCCTGGAAATTCAGAACCCAGGGCATCAGGAAACAGAGGCTTACAGCACATAGGCCCTCAAAATATATTTTGCAAGCCCGAAGACCTTAAATTCTGTTTCCTTAAGTAATAAATGAAGGGATAGGTTAGACCGGGTTTATTTTCAAATATTTTGAAAAGCATTAAAGATTCTCTAAGTGCCCCAGGAGTCAATTTCCAGGCACGTGTTGAGGCCAGTGCACACAGGTCCAAGCCTGCCCCTTCCTCTTAGATCAGCTCTTCTGTATCCATATGGGGATTCTGCATATGAATTTGAACTGTATTTCCTGTGGCTATTATAAAATTTGAAAATATCTAGACTAGGTCACCTCTAACTCTTCTTCTAACTTGAAAATCTGCCTTCACTAGCACAAACGTTATTCTGCTCTCTGGCTCTGTTTCCAAAATGTTCCAATTTCAGAATTCTGGTACATTCTTCTGTATTTTATCCCTTCCTCTCTTCACAACTCCCCCACTCTTTCCTTCTCTCTCTTCCCAGCCCCCAGACTTTCCCAGAGCCTGTAAATTCTATTATGATTTCTTGATTTTGCATTTGCTTGGCATTTGTCTGCCGTTCCAAAATCGACCTCAGGTTTGTAGGGAAGGCTCCAACTGCAAAAATAAGCTTCCTGCTCTTGTCCGTCCTGTTTCTAATCTGCTGCTGTTGTAAGAAAGTCCCTTCAGGGATTTCTTTACTTCCTATTGCTTTGCCTTTTTTGCTATAAACCTCACAAATATTAATCTCTCCTGGTCCCCCTTTTCCCTCAATGCCTAACTTTTTTTTTTTTTTTTAGTCTAAAATGCCTGCCAGTACTTTTCACACTTCATCATGTCTCCAGGAATACTGGCCCTAGGTCAAAGCCAGAGGCTGCAACTTGACAAACTATGTTGCAAGGTGGTTTTTCCTCCACACTGTCTGCAGCTGTCATCTTCTCTCAAGTCCCCAAACTGCAAACTAGCCAGAGTCTGCATGGGATCATGGGATTTTGTAATTCTGATTTATTAGACAAAGAAAAAGAAAGTTTTAGCTTTTTTTCCCCTCCATATCTAGGAAAATAATTAACCTATAAATCTATATTCTTTACTGGTTTCCTTTGATGGGATTCTGATTCACAGAATCAGAAATCACAATAGAGAAGAGAAATTGAAAAATCTCTATCCTGGAGGAAAATGATTTACAAATAATACTTTGGCTATAAGAATTGTATATTGTCCTTTAAAAGAAAACTTACCTGCTCTACCAATATTGTTTGATATTTAAATTTCCCTTTGGGTGAGTGTGGTAACTGTAGTGGCTCAGGACAGAGAGAAGTATGGCCTCTCTTTATTTCAAGAAAAAGCAATCTAAATTCCCTTTAGCTTATTTTCAGTTAAAAAGACATTAAAAGCACAATTTTCTATATTCTAGACACTGTGTTCTCATAGCATACAATTTGGAATCAATGTTGAGACCACTGATATTTAGGGATTGGGTTTTTTTTTTTTTACAAATTTATGTGGAATAAACTTTAGACATTGCTGGATTTAGACTATAATTGGCATTCTACTTCCTTTATGAGTAAAGATAGAAATGCTGTTTCGTTTAAAGTCTGAAACAGTCAATCCATTTAGGTAGAATAACCACTTAGGTTATACTAAATGTTATTCTAAGTGTTTCGTTTTTCTGGAATTTTGCCATAATCAGTCATTCTTAAAACAAGTTTGCCATAAGTTTTGACAAGGGGACTTGAGTTTTACATATTCTCATCTCAGAAATGCTGAAAGTTTAAAAATATTTGTTTAGTTACTACTATATGCTAAGACATGTACTAGGTACCTGGAATGCAATAGAAAACAATATAGACATCATTGTATACTCATAAATTACTAAGATAATAAATGAATAATTACAAAAAAGTGCTCTAAGTTAAATTTTTGGGATTTTATAGAGTATGGAAAAGTAAATACTTCTATATTTTGAAAGACGATCTAGACCATATCTAAAACTGAGAATATATCTAAGTCTTCAAATTCAAAAAGACTATATATAACGTCTAGTCCTAAAGATATGTATAAAACATAAACATTAATACCTTCTAACCTATTATTCTTGCTTTCATGTGGCCAGCTTTTAGGATAAAACAATTAATGAAAGTGAGGTAAGAGATAGATGGCACCAGGCTGAACAGCTGCATCCAGTCTCCTGCTGACACTTCACGATAAGATACAAGCAGGGACATCAGGTACTGATTGGGTGGAAGACAAATTGACCACAATTTCCTCATTCTTGTGATCAAGGGGATTTCCCAGCCCAGCACATGCACAGAGAAGTTCCTTATTCTAGGGAGAGGCCAACAAAGGGAGGAAACACAAGCCAATAATATGTCCTGCCAACCTCCCAGAAGCCTTCATGCTGGAATCCATCTTGGATGAGAGATGTGCACGCACACCAGGAAGGACCCCGAGTCAAGCCAAATACGGGCACAAGCAAGCTGATTGGCCAGAGACAACCTGGAAGACTGCCTCCACATAAGCAATCCAAGCCACCCCTACTGGGTGCAGCTCACTCCAAGTTCACACACGTGCTCTTCTACACGTACTTTGTTTCTAATAAACCCTTTATCTGTTTCACAATCTTAGTCTCTTTGCTGAATTCTTTCTTCAAAGAAGATAAGGACCAAGGTCCTGCTTCCAGCTGCTGCATCCCCGAATTCAGAAGACTCCTGTAAAATAAAAATCAGTCAAAAATTTCATACTGCTCCCTATTTCAACTGATACATAGAGGAAATATGTATAACCTTCAGTGAAAACCATATAGTCAGAGGAAATTTACATGAAAATTGTGTGCACAGAAATGGATGGTTAGACAGATAGATAGATAAATAGATAGATAGATAAAATGCTAATGGACCGAAGAAAATGCACTCAATGTGATTTGTGTACTGAAAGTACATTCTGTAGCTGTATAGATGGACTTAAGACTCCAAAACTAAAGTTTGAGTCCTTGGCTCTGTCTTACAAGGTGAGTGATGATAAAGCTATCAACATCTTTTGGTTTAAACTTTCTCATCAGCATAGTGGAGATAATAATGATATCTACCTCAGAATGTTGTTCTAAAGATTAAATGTGAATGTGTATATGAGAGGGATGTTTAAACTATAAACTGCAATAAAATTATTGTTGATACTTTTATCTTCATCATATAATCAGATTGCCACCAGAATCCCATGATCTTAAAATTATCCAACTGGCAGTGAGACTATTACAAGGCCACAGCAAATGGACAAGGACCCTTATGTTACTACCCTTCGTCTCTCATAACTCTCATCAGGCGAATTGATTATCATCTCCATCAACCACTACTTTCTGAGAGTAGGTGACATAACTCTCCAGCCCACTGTAGGAATTTGGAATCTCATAACCAGCTCAGGCTTGGAAAAAAACTGTAATCATTTCATAAATGTATAATGAATCCATGAATCATGCATCTCTATGTCCATCCACTACTTTGAGGAACACTGATTAGACAGACAATTGGTTCTTATGGTTAGACTCTTTTTAAGTAGGGGGAGGAGGAAGTTGTATTATAAAACTGTCCAAAGTGTTCTAAATATAAAGCAGAGTGGTTTGGAAATTGAAAGAAAGGCTGAAACACTATCAAGTTAACCCACTGTGTCTCAGCTTGTCTAGGACACTGCTGAGATCACACCTGGTTGTAAGATCTAAGTAAGAAAAATTAAAAAAAAAAAAAAAAAACAACCAAAAGACAGCCTCTGGTTTCATAAGTCTGAAAACAGGAGAGATATCTGCGGGCAGATATATATACATATATAATTTTTACAACATCATATTTGAAAAGACTGGATTTCACTGTATATCTAACCCAATACTTTACTTTCCTGAGCTTCTTAGTCATGATAAACATTGGATGCTTACCAAGCTTTGTTACCATTCTACAAATTTGGAAGTTCACTTGATCTGTATCATATAACAATATTTAATATTTCATATACCTAAAATACTGACATGAACATAAGATTTTCAGACTTGTAAAAAGTACAACAGTTCAGACACTGAGCTATCAGATAGTATGCTTAGGGTTGACATCAGAACCATCTTCCAGGAAGGTGATGAAGCCTCATATGAGCAGTATAATCTTGTGACACAAATTGAGATTTGTTGACATATGCTTCGTAAAGTCTTTTCTTTTCTGTCACAATTCTCAGGTTAACTCCGTACCAGATAATGGGGCACAGAATAAAATATAAGTGTTTCCTTAAAACATTTTCTCTTACATAGTAGAAGTTAGGTCTGTGGCTTATAATGCTGTCATTAGAGAAGAAATAACTATTGAGCAGGAAATGCCAGCATGTACATGCACTACAATGTACACGCACAGATACACATGTAGATTGGTGACGAGAACAGTTTAATTGATATGGCACTAAAGAGTACACTATGAAAGATTAATAAAGAAAATTAAAGTAAAAGAGACACATGAAAAGGAAAATATACTGCTGTATCCACTGAGGATTTCAAGTCAGAAAAAAAAAAGCAAACCACAGAATTTTGAAAGGATGAAACTTCAGAATGTGTGAAAATCAACTTTATAAGATGACTTTAATATCTAAAGCTAATTCATCAATTAGGTGTTAAGCTTTATAAAAGAAGAAATCAAACATCTCTCATTCAAAAAAATACTATTTTCTTCTACAGGGATAGATTACCTTATTCAACTGTATATTTCATTGAACACTTATTTTGTCTTAGTATGGTTCTAAAGGATACAACAATAAATAAAACTAAAGTTCTAAAACAGGAAATAAAGCCCTAAACAAGTGAGCCATGGAATTAATTTTTTTTAAATTTCAGATAAACATAAAATCTTTGAAATAAAATGTGGTGCTGTTATGGAGTAACTGGGTTGGAAGTTGGAAACTTATTACAAGGGGAACAGAGAAGTCCCTGAGGAAGTGACATTTGACTTGAGATCTGAATGACCAGAAGGAAGCAGCAATGAAAATGTCTGAGAGAAGGGCCAAGGTAAAAGCAAGACCAAAGACCCTGAAGCAAAATAAGTTGACATGCTTGAGGAAGACCAAAAGGACCAATGTTGATGAAGTACAGAGAACAGATAAATGGCCCCTTGTGACATTAAAGAAGTTAGGAGAGACTAGATCTCATAGGAGCTGAGTAGACCCTGGTAGAGGGTTTAGTTTTGTTTTTTTTTTTTTTTCTAATCCACCATAAACACATTAGAGAGTTTTAGGCCAATGCCATGTCCTAATAGATACCTTAAATAAGATCATTTTAGCTACTGGAATGTACAATGGGGAAGAGGGAGGGGTGTTAGGAGGCCTGTTGGTGAAGAGAATAATTAGTCAGCTGGATCAGAGACACTAATGATATGAACAAGGGTAGTAAGATACAAATGGAGGGAAGTGAGTAAATGAAAAACATATTTGACAGGCCAGCTGCTGAAGGGAAGGGGCTTGAAGAAAAGAGAAACCAAGGATCATTTCCTGGTTTGGGCTGAGCACATGAGTGGATGTTTGTGGGATTTGCTGACGTGAGGGCTATGTGGAGGAAAAGAGGGGCTGTAAAGAGTTCTGTTTGAGATATGTTAACTAAAAGACTATCTGCTTCAAAATAGATCATATGAAAAAAGTGTAAGAAAAACAAATCTTAAAGGAGATATTTATGAGGTAAGAACAGGGACTCATTCATCAAATCTTTTTTGAAAAAAATGTGATAATTCTCTATATAACATTCATTTTAAGAAGATTTCTGTTTAGATACAGATATACAACTAAAATCTACATGAATGGGGAAAATTATCTCAAATGTAGCTTTCTTAAAAATGTAATGAGTTATTTCTAAGTCATCTTCTACTACTATACCTTCTACTTCTATGACAACCAGGCAATTTAAAATAATATATTAGCAGAATCAAGTGCAATCCTTTACTTTTTTGAGAATGGCAACAGGCATATTTTTAGAGCTTAGTAGCTATTTGGTATGCAAAGAATTTCTCATCAATGGCAATCTAAGTATATATTTTAGATTTAAGAATAATAGAAAGATTTCCTAAAATACAAACTGTTCTGGGCATAAAATTTTCATATTTATTATATTGAGCAAAGTTTTATGAAGAGCAGCTCATAAATATTTTTAGATGACTTCTCTATATTTGCATTGAGTGCTTTTTATGATATTTTCACATTCAGTGATTCAACTTCAATAACACACTTGATGTTAAATGGTTGCATGAAAATGATGCATTTTAACATAACCTCATTCTACACACTTGAATTTGTCAAGTGTATTTTCCTTTATTAAAGTATTTTTCTTTCTGATTATATCCTCATGGGAAAAGGTTAAAGAAATGCCTTTCTATCAATTGGATAATTTTGTATTTTTGAATCTGAAATCACAGGATTGTTTTTAACTCTTCTTTCCTTCTGGAAATACATATGCCTAAATCTCACTCAGCCCACAATGACACATAGTTTCACCTGCATACAAAAGTCCCTGAAAGAAATCAGGAGTGAAGGTGATAGTTTGATTCCTCCACTGATTTTAGTACATTTCATTAAGTGTAATAGAAATCCCATGTTCCAGCAGTTGCACAAATTCACCTTATAAAGGAAATACAAAGTAGCTTTTTTTGTATGAGAGAATCCACCTGGCTTAATGATCTTTACAAAATGGTGCCATATGTGAGTATACGTGACTAACACTGCATGACTTGACTTTCCAATGCATTTTTCCTGGAAAGAAATTAGGACCCTGAATAAGCAGTTGTATTGGAAAGTTATATAAAATGATATTTAATGAATTTAAATGTTAGAGTTATTTTCAATGCTATTTTATTTTGAGTTTATCTTGGGAATGTAAATAATGATGTGAATGAACCAGAATTCTCTACATTTGAAAGAGTGTGTCCTTACTTGATGAGTGGCAAATAGTTTTTCAAGATCCAGAAAATAATAAATTTTATTATAACCTCTGCAAAGTTAACTAATTTGTTTTCTCTCATGGAGATTTTATATTTAGCTAACATTTTTTTTCCCTGACACATAGACAATATACTGTATGCATATGTGTGTATTACTATATAGTAGTTGTTGATATGTCTTTAATAATAAAAACATCAGACATACTGCAAGTTAGAAACTAAGAAAAGTTTCAAAAAGCAATCAATGTTACTATTTTAACTTAATCCCTTCCGGTTGTTTCCTTAATACAAGAGGCCTAAATCTGCTCTTGTTTAACTCACCTCTTACCAAATTCACATTTTTACAGAACACAACTACCACACAATGAGTGATCAGAATTTATTTATGTGTTCATTAAATTTCAAGTATAATTGAAAGCAATTGTTAGCAAGCAGATAAAAATTAACTTGCTATGCTGATTTTAGAAATATTTTCTCATTATTAAGTTAAATCACCTCATACGTTGAACATTTTAAAAAATAAGCAAAGTAAGACAATATGGAAAATTTAAGTAAAATTAACACACAGAAATAATCACTGTTAACAATTTAATAGTTAAATCTAATTTTAATCAAAATTAGATCAAACTATAAATTCTGCTTTGTAACATACCGTATTTGTAATAGTTATTGTAAACAATTGTCTGTGTTATTAAACATTAACCTATAATAAATTGATTGACTATATTCTATCCCATTTTATGCAAGAGTAAACCTTTAAATAATACTCTAATGTTAGATATGTAGACTGTTTCTATTTTTCAGTCTTTAGGCTTTGCTGCAATGAATAGCCTTTTATCTACATCCCCGCCCACATTCATGATTTTTTCTCATGATTAATCTTAAAAGGTGGCCATGGGTTGTCAAATACTTAAGACTTTTGAAACATATTATCAAATTGCCCTTTGGAAAGTTTGTACCAATTTACAGTCCTGCCAGCATTATGTGAAAGCACCTATTTTTATGGTATTGCATTTAATAAATTAAAAACAATCGAACAAACTAGAAAATAGACTAAAATTCAGTCAAAATGTATCAAGTTCTCTTCTGTCAAATTGACATGTATTTGTAGCTTCAAAGAAATGCAGCTCATCATTTTCTCTTGTGTTTATGAAATTAAACTGTGACCTTTGAATAATGAACATATATGCAAGTAAAATTCTACTTATTTCTTTGAATTTGGTTGCCTATAGAATATAGTTTTGTGGTGGATTCCATGCTTTCAGTTTTCTATTGCAGCAGGAGGTATCAGCATTATCCTTAGCTTGGGGAAATCAATTTCTACTCTCTAGGGAATAATGCTTTATAATACTGTACATTTGTGGTCATTCATGTTTTGTTAGATTATTCTGATTCTGTTTCTTAAAGATCCACAGTAGGAAAGCTTGCCAAGTTTAGCAATATACTGGCTTTCAACCTGAAGTATAACGTAACATTAATATAAACTCAACTACTTCTGATTTAACAATTTTAAGATAATGTCTGTCTTTATGTACATTTGCTGAGAAAGCTTAGAATTTAGCAATTAGAGAACCAAAGATTTTCTTCTTCCATAGATGTTGTGGCTAGAATAACTTACATTCAACAAAACATGGAGTTGGAAATAATTCTCTGGGTCATCTACTCCAGTTTCTGGACCAATAAAGGCATTTTGTTTTTAAAGTGAAACAACCCATTTTACTCTTAGGTAGCACAGTTAGACACTTCTTCCTCACATTGTACCTAAATTTGCTTCCTTTTTGCAATCCAACCATTAGATCATTTTATTTTCTCTTTCACATCACATGATTCAAGATATTTGAAAATGCCTATTATATCCTCTTCAGTCTTTCTTTTAAGACATATTATCTTCATTTCTTTGTATTCCTTCTCACATGACATGTTTCCTCAGTTCTTTTACTAGATAACCTTCCTGTGCAAACATCGTATTAGCTCATTGAGGCCTCATCAATAGAGGTATAGTGATGAGATAATAAGAGATCTGGACGCATTGTGTTTATGTTGAGTGGACACTGTCTGGAGTGCTGTCGTCAAGCCTGAACACAGCATTTCAAACTAGAATGTATCTAGCAGAGCATTACCTGCAATAATCTTTTATAATTGGCAATGAAGATAATATATTCCTTTCCATCACTTTCCCATAACAAAACTTCAGTGAGGATAGGGGAATTGCATTTTTCTCTTTTTACTGTTGTAATCTCAACACCCTTAACAGTGTCTGTTATATATTAATTAGCTAACAAACATATTTTGAATTAACTAATTAATCAGTCAATGATGGACAGTTTGAACAGATTTTTTTAAAGATAAACCTTTAAGATAAGAAGATTTTACATTTTTCTGGACTAAAGGTGAAGAAGAATTCAACTAAGCTCTTGACTATAGGAAAACAAAGGAAGGGCAGATTTTAGAAATAACTAAGAATAACAAGACTGATAGATATAGTGAGGCAGTGGCATGTAGAAAGAGTTCTATATTGAATGAGAGGATTCTACAGCATGAAGTAAAATCCTATGTGTGGTAAAGTGGTGATATGTTGAAAAGAAGGTAATATGTCTAATTGTGTATGTACATATTAAGTATTAAAATGTATATAGTTATCTAAGGAGAGTCAAACAAATATTTAGATTTATAAATTTGAAACTCAGAAAGAAGTCATAGCTAAATAGCATTTGGAATTTTTCACCTATAGATGATCATTAAAATCATAAAAGTGATTAAGATTTTCCAGTAAGGAAATGTGGGCCAAAAGATCATAGAGTAAGGAGAAGTACCCCTGTGCACTTAGGAAGAGATGGAAGGAGAAGAACTTAAAAAAGAAATGTGAGAAATTATAATTAGCAAAATATTGCTCAGCAAAATATTGCTCTTAAGGTCAAGGGAGACAACTATTTAACTGTTAACTGTTAAATATTTAGTAGTTAACTGTTAAATAAAAGCCATATGGCTGAAAAGTTATCTATAGAATACCCACTTTACTGATATGATAAAATAGAAGAACAAAAACAACCACATATTTTGTCTCAACCTTTCCTGGGTTTAGAATCAATCCTGATTTCTGGTGGCAATTTTCTTTTTCTTTTTTTTTTTTCGATGGAGACAGATTGGAGGCTGGGGGACAGACACACAGGCATAGTGAAAGAGTAGAGAGGGGCCTTATAATACTTGTTTTATCCCATAACCCTTACATGACCTTCAAGTTGTAGGTAATCTAATCATGATAGATATATGATAGGAATATTTTATTATATAAAACAGTATCATAGTAATCCTGATGACTGTATATAGAGATGTAATTCTTGCACCTTTCCAATCTTGTAATTTTATGTAAATCTTATGGTCATTAAAGAGTAGCCTTTGCCATTTGCTTTGCTTCCTTGTCACCTCTGACTTGGACCAGCTGTTTAAACCCTGGCATTTTCTGTTTGGTGACTTGTTTATTTGAGGGCTCGGAGTCAGTAGTTTCTCTCTAGCTTTGGCCTTATTGAAGGAAACCTTTCAGATCCACCAATGAAATTAACATCTCTACCCAAAGATTTTTAGATCAAGTGAAAACAAAACAAACAAAATAAAACAAACTTTGCCACTCTAACTGAAGATAGAGGAAAAAAATGCTTTCTCTACTCTTTCTTCTTAATATCCAAATCTTATCATAGAGCTTTTGAGACAGGACACATGAGAAAATCTGAAGCACTTAATATATTTTTAGTGTGAACGCTTTAAATAGACAAGTGTGTTGAGGGGCAAGTAGGGAACATTTTCTTTAGAATTCAAATGCCAGGGACCAATTTCAGGTTTCATGATAACCCCAGGAATGCTCTGATTGACATTAATTACTGGCACCGGGCAGCAGGTGAGTGGTAGCAGCTGGGTTAAAGCTTTGACTGAGCTGCAAGAGTCCAATCTATTATCCAGTGATAACAGATAAACCCTTTCAAAGAACAAATTGACCCTTGCCCTGATGCTATCTCATGGCCTGATTCATTCCTTGAAGATTCCTGTTGCTGGAGTCATTATGAGTGACATATTACAGTCCAGGTCAAGAGGCTTTTGTCAAATAATTCTCTTGGAAATGACTTAGGAGTTCTAATATTCCCAAGTCACATGTAAGCAGTTCATTTAGTATTATATCAGATCTTTCAGCTCCCTTTCCTTGGCCGATGATTATCATTATGTTTAACTTTAATGGATATTTTAAATAATAATGATATCTAGTGTTCTTTTAAAAAGTCTTCCAGAGAGTTCCTTTCTCCTCCACTTTTGTCTCACTCTAACACATTATGGATTATTACCTGGATTTCTCTTCTCTCTGCTGCCATGGCTTGAGCACAGGTCTGGATTATTACCTGGAATACTCTACACTGACATTGTTCCAGCACAAACATGGATTATTACCACTGCTTCCTTCAGATCTCCTCTCCAGTCTATCCTACCTGTCATTTCTGTCTACCCACCTTAAGGTACAGATTCCATGGTAACACTCCCTTAATAAGAATTCCCAGTGTCACATAGTCCTTAGCATTGTGATTCATACACAGTAGATATTCAAATACTTTTAGGTTCATTTACTAATGATTAATTAATGATTTAAATACATGGAAATATTTAAATATATTGCAACATTAAATTAGTCCAAGTCTTTTTCAGCTGATTTCAGGATATTACAGATTCAATTTAACCATTTCAAGAAGTATTAAATATTATCTAATTTCCTGACACAGTGCAAACTTTTTCACCACCTCACTGCCAAGTGATTGACCAGTTTCAGGGAAAACACATAGAACAGAAAGAGTCTAAACTTCCACCCACATACTCTTTCCCTAAAACTAGGCAATGTGTATTTTTTATGTTTTCTGTTGCTCAGCACCGTATTAAATGTTTTGCTCAGAATTTGAAAATCTAGCCAAATGCCTATTACAAAGAGCCAAATAGCTAAGGTCCATCAAAGGAAAATTAGCTTTTGCAAACCTCATAGTATAAAAAAATTAAAATCATGCATTGCTTCCTGCTTTGTAGAAAACTAAAGAGGAGTTTCTCATCCACAGGAAAAATTAATATTGTGATAGAGACACAGAAGAGGAACTTATTGACAGACATATAAATATGAAAAAGTAGATGTGAGTTTGATAAATAATTTTATTTCTGCTCTATAAAGCTATCAAATAAATATATACTTATATTAATATTTGAAAACTATCAAGATATTCACTACTTCTCTACATTCCTTGAATATCTTTGAGCTCTTGCTACAACACAGTGTTACCCTAATTTATGCTCTGTGAGCTATAAATGGGGAAGAGAGAGAACTGAGCAGTGCCTAGATGCCTGGCTGTGTGCTTTACATGATTCTATATTTTAATTCTTATGAAACTCTATCGATATGGGCTACTATTATTATCACCTTCTTGTTACATATAAGGAAACAGCCTTTAGCTTGGTAGATTACTATTGGCTACACAGCTAATAAGTGACGAAGCTAAGAAGTAGACCTGTGAAATTGTAATTGGGGGTCTAGGGTCTGTGCTTCATTAATTAATTACTCAGCTATACTACTTATTTATCCTAAGGAATCAAGCCTGATTGGCTAAATTAATCTAACAGTGAAGGAGGTCACAGGTGCTGCTTTGAGTAATAATATTAATTTGGTTTGGACATTTTGACTTCAAGATTTCAATGTGTATCAAACTAGGTTTGCCAATTCAATAAATAAAAATACAGAAGTCCAGTTTAATTTGAATTTCAGATAAATATTGACTATTTTAGGATGACTATGTCCCATGCAATATTTGGTACATATTCATATTTAAAAAATATTAACAGGGTGCCCTATATTTTACTTAGAAATTCTACATCAAAATGAATATGTCTCATAAGTAGTTGGACATGAGCTCCAATGGCTTGGGAAGAATTAGGATTAGAAATATAAAGTTGGGAGTCATCAATAGTTTTAAATTTTACTTGTGTATAGAGCTCCTGCTGCTGCCAGGACCTGTGTTAGATGCTGTAGAAAGGTGAGAGTTGAAATACATGAATAGATAAAATCCATTTATCAAAACATACAATCAAAGCAAGAAAGCAGTCAGAGAAACACTGATTTTTGAAAAACATTTTTATGGGATGAGACATGGCCACAGAGTCAGATGAAGAAGGAAAGATGTAAGGCTCAAAGGATAACTGAGTTGATGTAAAATCCAGGGAGCATATCGGTAAAAGCCAAATGCCTCAAAATATTAATGAGGATGAGGCCCAAGAGAAGGTCATTACATTTGGAGTTTATCTATCATGATAGACTGCTGCCTGAAGACAGTAACTCACTGTACAACTGTGACCAAATTATTCCAAGAACATTAAGCACATTTCTTTTACGTCCTGTATCTGACTATAGGCGGACACCTATAGAAAGTCAAGGACACAGATCAAGAGATTTAGAAACAATTATCTTACCAGAAAATACTTAAAGTAAGATTTTTTTCTTTGTTTTTTAATGCAAAAAGACAAACATTATGAAAAACTAGTAAAAGTTAAAGAATGCATATTGACTATGAAGTGAAGAAACCTAACATTTATCTGTACTGGTGTTCTATTGCTACATTGCAAATTTTCACAAATAAAGAAGTTTAAAACCACTCCCTTTTATCATCTCATAGTTTCTATAGGTCACAAGTCCTATATGGCTCAGCTGAGTTCTCTGCCCAGGGTCTCACACTGAAGGACTCTCACACCTGGGCTCTTTTACAGAAGATCTGGAGAAAAAAATCCAATTCTGAGCCCACTCAGATTGTGGCTTAATTCAATTCCTTGTGTTTATAGACTGTAGTCCTCATTTCCTGGCTATTGGCCAGAAGCTGTTCTCATTCCCTAAAGAACACTAGCTAGTCCTTGCCAAGGATCTTTTCAGAAAATTGTAGCTGATAATGTTGAATTGTCAGTTGAATCCCCTTCATGCTTCAACTCCCTTTGATTTTTCTCTTCTGCTACCAGCTAAAGAAAACTCTAAGGTCAAGTGACTTGGGACTTTATTTGCATCCGCAAAGTCCTTCACAACAGTACCTAGATCAACATTTATTGACTAACCAGGACATGGGATCTGGGGGACTGCAGGGTTCTTCAGAATTTGCTTATCACATTACCCATCAAGTTTAAATTATCCAGAATTAAAAGGTGACCTGCAACTGAAAGTGAAGGGCTGTTAAGTACTGTGTTAGGCACCTGAAAATTGTTATTTTCTGTAATTCTTACAATATCTCTAAGGGATAATTATTATTTTCAGATAAAGAAAATCTGGCTCAAAGTGATTACATAATTTATCCACATCATACAGCTTTTCAAGTCACTCTGTCCGCCCAAATCTTTGACAGTTCCATAAAACTACACATTCACAAAAATTCCAGTAGTTTTGAAATCACTTTCAAATTTCTAATTCTGAACCATAAGTAATAATGATATGAGAGGTAAACTATAGTCAAACTCAATTTCAACATTCTTTTCTTCTTTACACAGGAGTAACACCAGATAATAATAATAATACTGGGTACCTATTGTGGTAATTTTGACTTTAACATCTCTATCTACAAGTCGAATATTAATTCCATGAAGGCAGGGTATTTGTCTAATAAAACAGCCAGGTTAGACTCAATTGGAAGCTTCAAGGTGGGTTTTGGTAATATTTGTTGGGAAAACGGAGAGGCTTTACCCTCTCTTTAGAAAAGTCATGGTGTTGTCATGAGAAACTTAAAAAAAACCCCAGAAACTGTATATTAATGGATCAGGTATATTATTAAGATATTCCAATATTCTTGTATTCTGAGAATTTCACCTTATGTGCAGTAGTGGCTGATATGGCTCAGCAAGTAATATCTGGTTACAACATACCCAAGACATCCTTCAACCACAAAGAATGGAACAAGATTATGTAAAGTGTCCACTTATACATAGTCTATAATTTAAATTAGAGAAGGCAGGGAATGGTTGAAAAAGTAATCATTACTGTTTGGAGTTATAAATTTTATAGGATTGATTTTCACGTAAGTTCAGATATTTATAAATATGCTTTATTTTCAAGAGATGGCTTTACCATTTTAATAAAATCCACAAAAACTATTATCTGTAATATAGATGAGCTAGTTGTTAACTAAACTATTACAAAGTCATTATTTGCCTCAAGAATAGAGTAAAAAAGAAAGACACATTAAGAATCCCAACCTCCATTCTATGTTGACAAATGTAAAATAGTAATCATTGTTATCATTAATATAATAGCTAACGATTACTGGTTGCGTAGGATGTACCAGACTCAAGACTGAAAATTGTGTGTGTGTGTATCCTATAAACCTCATGTCTACTGTAAGAGATCAGTGTGGTTAACATTCCCATTTTACAGCTGATAGAAATGAAGCTAAGAACATTTAAGTAACTTGCTCAAGTTACATAGCTAGTAAATAGTGGAATTAATTTCAAACTCACATTTGATTTCTGTTAAGAAACGTTTAGTATTCCATCTTTTGCATAGCAGATGGTGCCCTTTCACAATTATTGTTTTTAGCAATATTTACAGCTCAGAGAAGAGAGCTTGAAGAAACATACATATAATGTACTCAAATTATTTAGAGATGGATATATTTATGCATTTCTCTATTTTGTTTCCTGCTCGTATAAGACATTATGTACTGATTTTAAAGTATTGAAAGTAAGTCTGCTGCATAATATTAGTCTACTAGTAGCATAAATAAGGAAAGTTGTTCAGTGAATTAGTATAAATAAATCAGAGATGTGTAAACAGTAGGCAATATTCTTCATAGACTATTATATGTAACATTAATAATAGAATACTTATTGTTTACAAAGATGAATATACTTATTCACTATTTAACTTGCCTCAGCAAACATTTATTGAACTCTTTCATGTGTTAGGCTATGTCAAGATATTCTAACATCAGTGGAACTAAATATCTCTTAGGAGGTCAGAAATGTTCATAAATTACTTTGAATACTGGGCAAAAGTAAAACAGATCACTGAAGAAGGAACAATGATTTCCAATTGAGTTTATTGGGGAAGGCATAACAAAGATGATGGTATATCAGCTGGATCTTGAAGGATTTCAACAGTTGATAAAGAACATTCCAGGCAGAGGGAAAAGTCCACACAAAGACACGGAAGTAAGTTAATTTCAAGATGTTCATAGAATAATAAATGGTTTAGTTTCCTTTTTTTTTTGTATGAAAGTCTGAGACAGATGATAAAGCTAAAAGAATCAGATGGGACAAAACTGAAGATAGCCTCAAATATTAGAATTTGACCTTTTTGTATGTTCATCTATATAATGGGAATAAAATAAACCTTTCTCCAGTAGGAAAATTAGGTGATCAGATGAATGTTTCACAAAGTTAAATTCAGACATTATGTGGAAAACAGATTGAAGAAAAATTGAATATAAGAAGATTAGGCAGGAGGGGTTGAAAAGTATCTTTTATTATTCATGTGATCCACACAGCTATTAGTTTTCCACTTACAGATGAGGAGATAGAGGCTCAGACAGTTTAAGGTACATACTCAAAATTGGGTGAGATCAAACCCGTTAGAACCCATATTTCCTGACTTCTAGTTCTGTTTTCTAATTACACTGATATTACTTTCTCCTCAAATACTCATTTTGAGCAATTTCAAACAGTTGTTTGGTGTCTGGACAACTTAACAGCTGTGTTAGAATTATGGATATGAGGTGGTTATGATATTACTCTAAGGATCCAAAGATGCTCAGATTCTGTCCTGCCACATACAATTTCTCCACATGAGTTTCCTTAAATAGGGACTTATTGGCAAGGACGTATGGTCAAATGAGAATAAAATTATTGCTTTATTTGTATTTGTTATTGTTTATTATTGTTGTTATTTTATTATTTCCTTTTCTTCTTCATCTCCGAAATATAGTGGTTTCCAGATTTGTTCAGGTAGCAGAGTACCTAGAGGAATAATGTACCACTAATAGAATATTATGGCACATATTAAACTTAAACCTATATTAACTCTCAAATAAGACAGTACATTGTTGGGCTTAATCTAATACATTCATAAGCCAGATTCTAGTGTAGATAAACAGTAGCATGTGCCAAATTTTTAACAAAAATGTATTACTGGGAACACAGTGTCACTGAACTTTTTAAAAATTAATATTTGGTAAATATGAGACATGACCATTAATTATTGGATTGGTGTAACAAAATTACTTAGTTCTCTCCTGAAAACCAGTGTCCCACCAGAACATACTGTGAGAGACTTTGTTGTAATACTCTATAGGAGAAAGGAAGAAGTGTGTTACCTAGAATTACCGTCTGAATTTTTTCATAGGTCATGACTTTATCATTTTAATTTCTGAGTTTATGTCATAAACAGTAATCTCCTAAAGATCATTCGTGTGTCACCGTGTTAGTTTAGAAAATAGAAGCATATAACACTTGACTAGATAGTGGCAAAGAGAAACTGACCTGTGAAATCTCATCCTAGAGCTATTGCCCTCAATCAAAAATAGCTTAGGCTAAGTGATTCTTAAATGCACTGAAACTTGTTGGGCATTTCCCTTTACATTGCAAAATCTCTCACCCCACTTGAGTTGCATTCAAGCAGAGTCAAAGGAAAAATTGACGTTTTCAACTCAAAATCATTGAAATCAGTTGAGAAATGCATCTACTGGTCTATCTTACCTTGCCATTGCATTGTCACTAATCAGTCTTATGTACCTCACAATCATAAGAATGATTTTGTGACTATTTCACACTGGGATGTTTTCTGAAATTTCAGGCTTCACTTCAACATTTCTTATGATGAACATTTACCAATATCCCCAAACCAGGAAACATTGCTTTACTAGGACTGAATCAAAGAGTTTCTAGATCTAGAAATTACCTGATAAAGATACTTAGAATTGGAAATTTAAACACAATAGTTCCCCTATTTCCATTATAAAAATGCTATACCCAAGCTAAGAGTTCTTATATTTTCCTTAAGAAACAGTGACCTCTTCGTTTCACTTACAAAATACCTGCCTACTTCAGAAGCATGATAGGAATATAGCCTAAAATAGAGGATTTGGAGATGCAACTGCTTCATTTACAGGTGAGAAAACTACAACTCACAAAGTCAAAAAATATATCCATGGCTATAGAATTACTTGTGTTGGAAGAGGATAAAATCAAATTCATTTTTTCTAAGTTGACTTTAATTTTCAGGCAGAGCTAAAAAAGGTCAATGATTCTCAAAGTGTGGTCTCTGGGCCAGCGGCATCAGTATCACCTGGGAACTTGTTGGAAATGTAAATATTAAGCCCACATCAGAAACTCTTTCTTTAAAGCACTCCAAGTGATCCCAGTAGAGACTAATGTTTCAGAACTACTGAAATAAAGTACATGTATTGATAGATTCTGTGAAAATGTTGAACAAAATATATAATACAAGCCAAAAGAAAAATATTGATTTAATAGTTTATATTGAGTATAATAAAATAATACTATTTTATTATTATAAATAATATCTTTTATGAGGGGAAAAACATAGCATGGTTAGGTAGCTTACCCAAGATCATCTAAAAATAATTTAAGGGACTGGATCATATGTTACTTGATTATCTGCACTTAATAAATATGTTTCCATCCTTCTCTCCACAGACAATGATAATAGGAATGAAATAGTGAGTGGATTCTTATTTAGAATGTAAAATCAACAGGAGTAAGTGACTGATGGGATGAGATGAGTGAGGGAGAGGATGCAAGTAACCAGGAAGAATGAATAGTTTGGGGATGAAGATGAAAGAGCTTTTAGTTTTATGAGCTTTATTATTTAGAGATGGATTTAAGTTTAAGATTCGCTTTACAGATATTGGGGGAAAGTTCCAGTAGGCCATCAGAAATATTAGTCTACCTTCCATTGTCCTAATTTAAGCTCTCTTTGCCTCTCATCTGGATTGGTTTACCAGTGTGCAAGCAGATGTTCCTGCCTCTAATTTTTATGCCATCTGATACTGCCTGTGTATGCTTTCAGATTAATTTTTCTGAAGCACAAACCTGACAACATCATCATTCCCTGCTTAAAATCCTTCCATCGTATCCTAACATTTACTCACCCTCAACTGACAAATTGTCCAGGCCCACTTCCAAAACCCTCTACGGTTCTGGCCTTTCTATCTCCTAGCCATATCTATTGCAACATTATCATGTGGTTATCAACTCTAAGAAAATAATTATAACCTGAATATATTTTTCTGTTACAAAATCTGCAGAAATGACAAACACTGGAAGCAGTAATGGCTCTTGAAAAGCAGAAGCCCTAAGGCAGTATTGACTAGGAGAGAAAGTGACGATGAATCTTTGGCTGGGATAGCTGTTCACACCAAGTCCGTCTGCGTTTTAGGTGTCAGTTCACTGATCTTCAGTGGTGCTGTATAAACCCAGCTGGCTGGTGACCCTTCTCATCCCACTCCTGCCCCTTCTCATTCCACTCCTGCATGGAAGCAGTCTGTCTCAGTTTTTGGTGGGCTCACAACACTTGTTTCAGTTGGAAAATTGACATGAAAAGTTTGCCCATGTCCTCAACCATTTGTTTTAGAAGGTACAGACCAAGCAGTGCTTATATGAGTAATCATGCCCAGGAAATGATTTCTAGAAAATAATATTTTGATCAAATGCATATAAACAAATGATATGCAGAGAAAGTTGGCACATATCTGGATCACATAAGGCTGTAGCAGTTGCAGAGGAAGTTAAATGAAAGAAAAATAGTCAATTGTTCATGTTAGTGTTGAATGAAAGTAACAGTATTAGAATTAAAGCTTCTCTATTCATATTATGTGCAGGTTGGCTGAGCAGTAGCTGGTTAATCGTCCTGACCAATGAATCAACTAATTGAGGATATTCATTCATTCATTTTTAACAAAAACTTATAGAGTATCTCCCATATGTCAGAGGCAGTGCTAGGCACTAAGATAGAGGTCATTAAGACCTAGCTCTCTCTCTCAAGACTCTGAAATTCTAGGAAGAAAAAAAAAATAAGTGGATTACAATTCAATGTGATATGTGTGAAAGTAGAGAGCTGTATAGAATACTGTGAGAACACAGAGCAGAAGAGATGTTAACTGCATGGGAAGTCAGAAAAGGGTTCACAGAGAAGGCAGCATTTTATTTCAGCCCTATATAACTTGCCATAGTGAAAGATAATGGGAGGGAGAGTTGAAGAGGAGAAGGGCAGGAATAGAATAAAGATGTGCCAGTTCTAGAGAATACCATGAACAATGCACTAGGGTGACAACATGCATCATTTTCCTAGAGACAGAAATTGTTTTCAGATTCAAATAGAGCTTGCTGCCTCTCAGTTGAAATTGAAATTCTGGGTGACTTATTTGTTTTGTCTTTTTAATTTTTTAAATATTATTATGAAATATCTGCATGGTATGAAAAACCTTCCAAATCAGGCTCCAATCTGTCTGCCCTATATCTCTACTTATATATTTTGCAAATGCTGGGACACAAAAACATGCCATGTTTCCCAAGCAGAAAGGACCGTCTCTCCCCTTTCTGAGCTCAAGGGGGCTCTTTTGCACCTGGATGCCATTGCTCTAGTATTGTTCTGGCTTTCCTTCCTTACTCCACTGGTAAATTCTTGTCACTCAACTAATGTGTCTCTTGGGGTCAATCCATTCCTGCCACTAGGAAAAGTAGCTTCCTCCTTTGAGCACACATTTATTGTAAAATGAATTAGGTGTGTTATTTGTTGCTTTCATATTTGTGAGCTTCTTTGGATTTGTGAGTTTCTGAATTGACATGACAACTAGAGAAGACTCATGAAGAATCCTTTGCTGCACCAAAACAAAAGACACATTTTGAACTGGCTGACTCATGTGTAGATTCAAATACTATGGAATTTTTTTAAATACCAGAGATATTAAAATACAAGCACACATAGATTCATGTAATATGTAAAGCCTCAAACCAAATCAAGTATATATATTTAATGATAAAGGACACATTTAATTTTTATTTAATTTTTTGAATAGGTAATAAGTTTATAAGATTCAAAAATTATATTAAGTAATACATAGGGAAGAACCTTACTCCCTCTCCTGTTTTTTTTCCACTCAATTTCCCCCTTGCTCCCTATGGGTAAACACATTTTTTTTTTTTTTTTTGTATATGTATTCTTCCAATGTTCCTTATTCCAATGTAGACAAATACTAGTACCTACATATATATTTTATATTTCCCCCTTTCTTAAACCAAGAGTAGTGTAAGATATAAAGTGCTTTGAAATTCCTTTTTTTAAATTAGTAATATATACTCGATTTTTTTCTATATTGGTTACCTTATATGGCAAAAGGTAAAACTTTCCTTCTCTTTTGAGTTGTTTCAGAGTTTCTGTCATAAAAAATTATTGAATTTCTTCAATTTTTTTTCCTGAATCAATTGAGTTTTTCATGGTGTTTTTCCTTCATTGTATTATTGTGCCATTTTACATTCATTTTTTTATGGTGATCCACCCTTGAATTCCTAGAATAAATCTCAAGTGGACATGGTAAAAAATCTTTCTAATATTCTGCTAGATTAAATTTGCTAATTTCTGTTTGTTATTTTTGTATCTATAGTCATATGGGCTATTGGAATATGATTTTATTTTCTTGTGATGTCATTATCTGGCTTTGATATCAGAGTAATGCTAGCTTCATAGAATGAGATAGGAAATGTTTCCTCCTCCTAAATTATTTTTGAAAAGTCTGAGAAGGGTTGATATTAATTCTTCTTTGAATGTTAAGTGGAATTCACTAGTGAAGTAATCCATTCCAAGCCTTTTCTTTGTTGGGAGATTCTTGACTATTCATTGAGTCTTTATTTGTTGTAGGTCACTTGAAATTTTCTATTTCTTCTTGAGTTCATTTATGTGATTTGTGTGTTTTGAGGAATCTGTCTTCTAGGTTTTAACTAATTTATTGGCATATAATTGCTCATAGTAGTCCCTTATAATCCTTTTATAATTATTTTATATTTATATTTATATTTAATCCTTTATATCCCTCATAGTAGTCCCTTATAATCCCTTATAATTATTTTATATTTATATTTAATCCTTTTATATTTATATTACTACTGTAAGGTCAGTAGTAATATCTCCAGTTTAATTTTTAATTTTATTTATTTTCACCTTACCTTTCTTTCCTTGTCAATGTTGTTGATCTTTTAAATGAACCAGCTTTTGGTGCAATTGATTTTCTCTATTGTTTTTTTATTCTCTACTTTGTTTATATCTGCTCTAATCTTTATCATTTCCTTCCTCTACTTGGTCTTGGTTTATTTTGCTCTTATTTTTCTAGTTCCTTATGATGTAAGTTTAGGTTATTGATTTGAGATGTTATTTTTTAGTGTAAGCATTTACAGCTATAAATTTCCCTTTAAGTACTGCTATTACTACATCCATAAATTCTGATATATTGTATTTTCATTTTTATTTTTCTCTGAGTAGTTTCTGACTTTTCTTGTGATTTCTTCTTTGATGCATTGATTGTTTAGGAGTGCATTATTATAAAGCAGAAACTAACACACCATTGTAAAGCAATTATACTCCAATAAAGATGTTAAAAAAAAAAGAGTGCATTGTTTAATAGCCACATATTTTGAATCTTCCAGGTTTCCATCTGTTACTGATTTCTTTTTTTTTTTTTTTATTTTTTTTTTTATTTTTTATTTTTATTTTTTATTTTTTAAACATCTTTATTGAAGTATAATTGCCTTACAATAGTGTGTTAGCTTCTGCTTTATAACAAAGTGAATCAGTTATACATATACAATATGTTCCCATTTCTCTTCCCTCTTGCATCTCCCTCCCTCCCACCCTCCCCATCCCACCCCTCTAGGTGGTCACAAAGCACTGAGCTGATCTCCCTGTGCTATGCGGCTGCTTCCCACTAGATATCTATTTTACGTTTGGTAGTGTATATATGTCCATGACACTCTCTTACCCTGTCACATCTCACCCCACCCCCTCCCCATATCCTCAAGTCCATTCTCTAGTAGGTCTGTGTCTTTATTCCCGTCTTGCCACTAGGTTCTTCATGGCCTTTTTTTTTTTTTTTTTTCCTTAGATTCCGTATATATGTGTTAGCATACTGTATTTGTTTTTCTCTGTCTGACTTACTTCACTCTGTATGACAGACTCTAACTCCATCCACCTCATTACAAATACCTCCATTTCATTTCTTTTTATGGCTGAGTAATATTCCATTGTATATATGTGCCACATCTTCTTTATCCATTCGTCTGTCGATGGACATTTAGGTTGCTTCCAGGTCCTGGCTATTGTAAATAGAGCTGCAATGAACATTGTGGTACATGACACTTTTTGACCTACGGTTTTCTCAGGGTATATGCCCAGTAGTGGAATTGCTGGGTCGTATGGTAGTTCTATTTGTAGTTTTTTAAGGAACCTCCATACTGTTCTCCATAGTGGCTGTATCAATTTACATTCCCACCAACAGTGCAAGAGTGTTCCCTTTCCTCCACACCCTCTCCAGCATTTATTGTTTCTAGATTTTTTGATGATGGCCATTCTGACCGGTGTGAGATGATATCTCATTGTAGTTTTGATTTGCATTTCTCTAATGATTAATGATGTTGAGCATTCTTTCATGTGTCTGTAGGCCATCTGTATATCTTCTTTGGAGAAATGTCTATTTAGGTCTTCTGCCCATTTTTGGATTGGGTTGTTCGTTTTTTTGTTATTGAGCTGCATGAGCTGCTTGTAAATCTTGGAGATTAATCCTTTGTCAGTTGCTTCATTTGCAAATATTTTCTCCCATTCTAAGGGTTGTCTTTTGGTCTTGTTTATGGTTTCCTTTGCTGTGCACAAGCTTTTAAGTTTCATTAGGTCCCATTTGTTTATTTGTGTTCTTATTTCCATTTCTCTGGGAGCTGGGTCAAAAAGAATCTTGCTGTGATGTATGTCATAGAGTGTTCTGCCTATGTTTTCCTCTAAGAGTTTGATAGTGTCTGGCCTTACACTTAGGTCTTTAATCCATTTGGAGTTTATTTTTGTGCATGGTGTCAGGGAGTGTTCTAATTTCATACTTTTACATGTACCTGTCCAATTTTCCCAGCACCACTTATTGAAGAGGCTGTCTTTTCTCCACTGTATATGCTTGCCTCCTTTATCAAAGATAAGGTGACCATATGTGTGTGGGTTTATCTCTGGGCTTTCTATCCTGTTCCATTGATCTATATTTCTGTTTTTGTGCCAGTACCAAACTGTCTTGATTACTGAAGCTTTGTAGTATAGTCTGAAGTCAGGGAGCCTGATTCCCCCAGCTCCATTTTTCGTTCTCAAGATTGCTTTGGCTATTCGGGGTCTTTTGTGTTTCCATACAAATTGTGAAATTTTTTGTTCTAGTTCTGTGAAAAATGCCAGTGGTAGTTTGATAGGGATTGCATTGAATCTGTAGATTGCTTTGGGTAGTAGAGTCATTTTCACAATGTTGATTCTTCCAATCCAGGAACATGGTATATCTCTCCATCTATTTGTATCATCTTTAATTTCTTTCATCAGTGTCTTATAATTTTCTGCATACAGGTCTTTTGTCTCCTTAGGTAGGTTTATTTCTAGATATCTTATTCTTTTTGTTGCAGTGGTAAACGGGAGTGTTTTCTTAATTTCACTTTCAGATTTTTCGTCATTAGTGTCTAGAAATGCAAGCGATTTCTGTGCATTAATTTTGTATCCTGCTACTTTACCAAATTCATTGATTAGCTCTAGGAGTTTTCTGGTAGCCTCTTTAGGATTCTCTATGTATAGTATCATGTCATCTGCAAATAGTGACAGCTTTACTTCTTCTTTTCCGATTTGGATTCCTTTTATTTCTTTGTCTTCTCTGATTGCTGTGGCTAACACTTCCAAAACTATGTTGAATAATAGTGGTGAGAGTGGGCAACCTTGTCTTGTTCCTGATCTTAGTGGAAATGGTTTCAGTTTTTCACCATTGAGGACAATGTTGGCTGTGGGTTTGTCATATATGGCCTTTATTATGTTGAGGAAAGTTCCCTCTGTGCCTACTTTCTGCAGGGCTTTTATCATAAATGGGTGTTGAATTTTGTCAAAAGCTTTCTCTGCATCGATTGAGATGATCATATGGTTTTTCTCCTTCAATTTGTTAATATGGTGTATCACATTGATTGATTTGCGTATATTGAAGAATCCTTGCATTCCTGGGATAAACCCCACTTGATCATGGTGTATGATCCTTTTAATGTGCTGTTGGATTCTGTTTGCTAGTATTTTGTTGAGGATTTTTGCATCTATGTTCATCAGTGATATTAGCCTGTAGTTTTCTTTCTTTGTGACATCTTTGTCTGGTTTTGGTATCAGGGTGATGGTGGCCTCGTAGAATGAGTTTGGGAGTGTTCCTCCCTCTGCAATATTTTGGAAGAGTTTGAGAAGGATAGGTGTTAGCTCTTCTCTAAATGTTTGATAGAATTCACCTGTGAAGCCATCTGGTCCTGGGCTTTTGTTTGTTGGAAGGTTTTTAATCACAGTTTCAATTTCAATGCTTGTGATTGGTCTGTTCATATTTTCTATTTCTTCCTGGTTCAGTCTCGGCAGTTTGTGCATTTCTAAGAATCTGTCCATTTCTTCCAGGTTGTCCATTTTATTGGCATAGAGTTGCTTGTAGTAATCTCTCATGATCTTTTGTATTTCTGCAGTGTCAGTGGTTATTTCTCCTTTTTCATTTCTAATTCTATTGATCTGAGTCTTCTCCCTTTTTCTCTTGATGAGTCTGGCTAATGGTTTATCAATTTTGTTTATCTTCTCAAAGAACCAGCTTTTAGTTTCATTGATTTTTGCTATTGTTTCCTTCATTTCTTTTTCATTTATTTCTGACCTGATCTTTATAATTTCTTTCCTTCTGCTGGCTTTGGGGTTTTTTTGTTCTTCTTTCTCTAATTGCTTTAGGTGCAAGGTTAGGTTGTTTATTCGAGATGTTTCCTGTTTCTTGAGGTAGGCTTGTATTGCTATAAACTTCCCTCTTAGCACTGCTTTTGCTGCGTCCCATAGGTTTTGGGTCGTCGTATCTCCATTGTCATTTATTTCTAGGTATTTTTTGATTTCCCCTTTGATTTCTTCAGTAATCACTTCATTATTAAGTAATGTATTGTGTAGCCTCCATGTGTTTGTATTTTTTACAGATCTTTTCCTGTAATTGATATCTAGTCTCATAGCGTTGTGGTCGGAAAAGATACTTGATACGATTTCAATTTTCTTAAATTTACCAAGGTTTGATTTGTGACCCAAGATATGATCTATCCTGGAGAATGTTCCATGAGCACTTGAGAAAAATGTGTATTCTGTTGTTTTTGGGTGGAATGTCCTATAAATATCAATTAAGTCCATCTTGTTTAATGTATCATTTAAAGCTTGTGTTTCCTTATTTATTTTCATTTTGGATGATCTGTCCATTGGTGAAAGTGGGGTGTTAAAGTCCCCTACTATGATTGTGTTGCTGTCGATTTCCCCTTTTATGGCTGTTAGTACTTGCCTTATGTATTGAGGTGCTCCTATGTTGGGTGCATAAATATTTACAATTGTTATACCTTCCTCTTGGATCGATCCCTTGATCATTATATAGTGTCCTTCTTTGTCTCTTGTAATAGTCTTTATTTTAAAGTCTATTTTGTCTCTGTTACTGATTTCTAATTTCATTCTCTTGTGGTTGGAAAAGATACTTTATATGACACTAATTAAAAAAAAAATCTATTGAGACTTATTTTGTGGTCTAAATATGATCTATCCTGGAGAATGTCCCATGTAAACTTGAGAATAATGTATATTCTGTTGTTGTGGGGTGGGATGTTCTGCACGTTTGTTAGGTTTGGTCCATTTATTGTGTTGGTCAAGTCATCCATTCTCTCATTTATCTTCTGTCTGGTTGATCTATCTATTATTGAATGTGGGGTATTGAAATCTCCAACAATTATTGTAGAACTGATTATCCCTTCAATTCTGTCAATTTTGGCTTCATATATTTTGAGTGTCTGTTATTAGGTATGTAAGTGTATATAATTTTAATATTTTATTATTTTATTGACTCTTTCATGATATATAATTCCTTCTTATGATGGTTAGTTCTATATGTCAACTTGGAGGTTGTTTTAGATGAGATTAATATTAAATCAGTGAATTTTTAGTAGAACAGATTGTCCTCCATAATATGGGTGGACCTCATCCAATCAGTAGAAGGACTGAATCAAACAAAAAGGCCATCTACCCCAAGCAAGAGGACTGCCTTAAAACTTAACCTGCACCATCAATTCTCCTATGGCTCCAGCCTGCCAGCCCACACTGCAGATTGTGGACTTCCATAGTCATATGAACCAGTTCTGCATAATAAATATTTATATAATCTCTGCTCCCACAGAGCTCCACGCACTTTCTGTTACTGGTGTCACAGATAACAACTTTAACATTGTGCACCCAATAACATAGATTATTTTTTTAATGCATTTGTCCTTTAAATAATATAGAAAATTAAAGCATTATAAATTAAAATTACAATAATACTAGCTTCTATAATTGCCTATGTATTTATCTTTACCTGAGATATTTATTTCTTCATATTGCTTTGACTGTCTCTCTAGTTTCCTTTCATTTCAATCTGAAGGACTCCACACTACAGGTCTAATGGTGGAGAGCCCCCTCACCTCTCATTTATCCTAGAATGTCTTAATTTCTCCTGCATTTTTAAAGGACACTTATCAGATATAGAATTCTTCTTTGACAGTTGTTTTCTTTCAGCACTTTGAATATAGCAACCCACTGTCTTCTGTCTTCTCCAAGATTTCTGATGAGAAATAGGCCTGTAATCTTATTGAAGATCCCTCATATGTGATAAGTTGGTTTTCTCTTGCTAATTTCAAAATTCTCTCTCTGTCTTTAGCTGTCTATAGTTTGAGAATGGTACGTCTTGGTGCAGTCTTTTTGAGTTTATCATTTTTGGAGTTTTTGAGATTATGGAATTCACAGATTTATGACTTTCGTCAACTTTGGAAAGGTTTTAGACAGTATTTCTTCAAATATTCTTTCTGCCACTGTCTCTAGAATGCATTTGTTGGTCTGATTGATGGTTTCCCAGAGGAACCTTAACCTTTGTTCACTTTTCTTCTTATTCTTCAAAATAAAAAATATTGTCTTACCTTGAGGTTCACAGATTCTTCATTCTGCTTTTTAAAGTCTTCTTTTGAACCTCTGTAGTGTATTTTTCATTTCAATTATTGTACTTTCAACTCAAGAATTTCTTTTCATTAAAAAAATTCTATGTCATCCTAATATTTTCATTTTATTCACACATTATTTCCTTATCTCTTTCCATGTCTTCCTTTAGGTCTTGAGTACCTTTAAGATAATTGTTTTAAAGTCTTTGTATAGTAAGTCTGATAACTCTGCTTCCTCAAGCATATTTTATGTAGATTTATTTTATTCCTTTGAATGAGGCATACTTTCTTGTTTCTTTAAATGCCTTTTTGTTGTTGAAAACTGGACATTTGAATCTTATAAAATGGTAACTCTGGAAATCAGATTCTTGCCTTTCCCCTAGGCTTGTTATTTGTTTTTGTTGTTGTTATTATGTGTCTCTATGTCAGGAATCAGTCTCAGATTAAGATTTCAAGTCTTTCCTGAGTCTATGTCTTTCCCTGGATATGTATAGTGTCTTTCCCAATTCCACTGTATACATAATTGTTTTTGACTGTCCAAAAAATTAAGTGAGGTTCCTTTAAATCTTGTGGAAGCTACTTCAGCCAATGGGGTTTGAAACCATGGTAGGCAGGCTGCTTGCTAACATCTTAGCAATCAGAAGCATCCATAATCAGAACACAGAACCCTGGTATCTGGAGGACAAAGTCCTTATTGCTCACCCTGGCTCCAGGAAACCATGCCAAAAATGTGGTTGCCATCACCGCAGCTGCCTGTCACAGGGCTGAGAGATGGAGAATGAGTAGTCACCTTCACACTAAGGGATGAAATGCAATGAAATGAACAGCAATTTACCAGCTAAACTTTCCTCTGAACGCTGCTATTGTTAAAATAAGCCACAGAGTTTCAAAATAGTCACTTCAGACAATTGCTGCTGGCACAATTGTTGTCTAGATGGAGAGAAATGTTCTTGGTGCTTCCTACTCCACCTTTTCCCCAAACTTCATTTTCTATATGTCTTTTGAACATGTTTTACGATATATGCTCTTTTCTTTTTTCATTTTAATTAAATATTCCTGTGGAGGATCTGAGGCCAGCCTACTTTTTATTCTTATATTAATTTTGTGCATGTGTGTGTGTGTGTGTGTGTATGTGTGCTTGTGCCCAATAGAATCATTAATTTTTAAAGTTAACTTTATTGGGAGATTCTAAGGTTGTTACTCATGGAGTAATTCTTCCTGTAAAATAGCATTCCCTTTCAGTTATTTGTCTTCTTTTCTTATGATTTTTAAAATAATTATATTTTCATAGTTTGTTCTTTCTTTTGTTGTCTTTTTGGTGTACTCCAATCTTGTATATATTTGATCTCCAATGCCTATTTTTTTCTATCATTTCTCTCAATCTTGTTTTAATCTTGCTTTTTATAATTCTATTTCCCTTTAACTCATATGCAATTTCTATCTTCTTTATAAAGCTTTATGCAGTGTCTATTTTTCCTTGACTTATTTATATTTAACTTTTATTTTTAAAAGAGTTCTTTTTTCCTTTTATATCCTATGTTAAGTCTTATCAGCTCCTGGTTTACTTTTCTTACAGTCAAGTCATCACCTCCAGGATGTCTGACCATCTCTTCACTTGTTATTATATTTACTTTTGCATTCTTCTTTTACAGCTGCAATTGGTTTACATTTATTAACACTGAGTTATATTTTTCTCTTCTTTATAGTAACTTTTTTGGTGACTATAAAGCAAAGGAAAAATATAAATATATATTTATATGTATGGTATTATATCACATATTTTTTCTCTTCTCAGGATTCCACCTTTGATGCTATAGTCACAAACTAATTATTTAAAATATGATTCTTCCAGGTAGCTAGGACTCCTTTTCCTCTCAGAAAGTTACCTAGCTTAGGAGGACCTAAATTAGCCCAGAGGTCTTCCTCTGATGACCCCCCCAGAGTATACATTTCCTGTTTCCCAAGATGTCTATGGCTTTCTGAAGGGGTGTTTCTGTCTCTGTTTGGGTACATTTCAACTTTTCACAGCTTATTTTTTTTTTCTTCTCTCCTCACACCTTCACAACTGCAGCCAGTTTATCCATGGTCCTATTTAACAGCAGTTTCTTCTTTCTTGTGGCACCCTAGGTCTCTTTTATTCCTCCTTCCCCATCTGACAACAAGATTCACTGACTTCTCTGTGCTGCAGAGCAATTACTTGGTGTTCCAAATTAGCTTCTCTATTCATCTAGGTGTTCAAAACCCTCAAATTTCTGCCACTCATAGAACCCTCTCACATTACAAGGTGTTTGGTGACCATCTGGTATTATTTCAGTATACTTTCTTGAATTCCCAGTACCCTTAGTTCCAAGCAGTTAACAAGGTGTTGAATTGGACATGACATTACTCTCCACAAGAGGAGAGCTTTTGGTAGATATTAACAATTTTATGTTTTCTCCATGTCATTGTATTTTTTATCACAATTCAATAAAACAAAGGCATAATTAGAATGGAAAAATTAATAGATTTGATAACAAAGATATTTTTAACTTTATAGTTTGTCAACAGACTTAAGGAAATGGATCTAAACAGATATTTAAGCATGGAACATTTTTTTAAGCACAGAACTTTTAACAAAATATTATTTATAGTAGTAAAAAAACTGAAAACAACCTGAAAATTATGGAAGACTATTTTACAACATAAGAAAGAGCTTATGATATATTGTAATGGAAAACAAAACCATGTGTACAACACTCTCACAATTTTATTAAATGTATCCATACCTCCAGTAATACATTAAAAAAACAGTGAAAATGGTTTGAGATTTCACATGATTTTTATTTTTTCTCTATATTTTGTAAAATTTTTATAACAGAGTATTGCATTTAAAACTGTGAAAAATAATATTAAATAGAAAAATCCTGAAATTACTTAGAGACTAAATTTTAAAAATACTTTTATCATATGCAGTACAAAACATGATTGATATCTTGGGTGGAGTAAGAAAACAAAAGCTATTTAGAGTCACTTTTTAATTTATTATTTCATTCAAAAGCATAAATGGCTAGAGGGAAAGTACTGATTTTCATATTCTGTGTATGGCTTGTGCATAGTGAACATAAGCATTTGTAGAATGTAGAAATAATTAAAGGGATGTGGAAATGGTTATATAAAACATGCCTCACTTTTATACCTGAGGTCGAAATATGGTTTCCTTCCTGTTCTTGATACATGTATATTTCCTTTCATTTATGTAGTATCTAAGGATGGAAGCTCATTGGAAGTTATTACTCAAAGTCATATGCACCCTTAGGTGTTGTAAAGAGAGTCAGAGCAGGCACCAGATTGCAGATGCAAAGTAAAGCTATATAAAAGAACAAAACGTGCGATGATGGTGTGCTGTGTAAAAGACTGAAGGGAAAATTCCATCTGGAGAATGGCAACCTGAAGATGATATAGAAAGGGCAAGCTCATGAGTTCAGCTGACTGTAAAATGTAAGACTTTAAAAGGGAAGGTTACACAAGAGCTTAACCAATTTAACTTCAGAATCAAATAAAATGAGGGTGAAGTGTTACATTTTCTAAAGGGCTTATGAATATAATTTTTCTCTTTATTTATGTGAGCATATTTCAAACTCCAATCAGCAGTTTCAGCATCTCTGCAAGACACCATTGTACTTAGGAGCAGTGCCGAAGATGCCTGCTGGAAAAACAAATTATAATCAATGCAAGCTCAGCAGAGCAGGAAGCAATAGACGAAACAGTATTTTCCTCAAAAACATCTTTAGATGATTTTTGAAGGAATCAAGATTTCAGTAGAAATTTTTCATCATAGACAGTTAGCAAGCTTTTAATGGCAGTTGCGATATTCAGCAATGATCTTAAACATGCTGTGAAGATAAACTCCTCGTCCCATCAAAAGTACAAGCCTCCTCGTGCTATAACTTATGATGATATTATACTACAAGTCATCTTCTGTGTACAGAGTTCAGTAGCTTGAATATGAGTGCTATTGTGCTCATGAAAAAATGTAATGGCTATTATAAAGGAATATGGCTTAAACAATGCTCTGAATGTTCCTTGTAGTGTATTCTGGTCAATTTCCTGCTGGTTTCCAGTTTCAGAGCAATTTCCTGGAGGCTTCAAATTTTTAGCACTTTCCAGATACCATTTCTTTGGGCAAGGAGAGAAATGGAGGAGAAAAATGGTACTTATTACTAGAGCAATCATGAATGCTCAGCTACAATTGAAAAGCTTAGCATGAAACAAAACTCTATGACTGCATCAAAGTATGGTAAGATTTATGTGTTGTAAAGGCTCTTGGCTAAGTACTGGATGCAGTATCATGACATATTTTACTGTCTTGTAAATTACATGATTTACAACATAAGCTTTCCGTCAGCACAATTTTTATTTATTGACTAGAGTGTCAGAAATGTCACAGGAGGCAAAAGTCATCCACAACGAATAATGATTACATTTTTCTAAAATGATACAAACATCAGCTCTTGGTTGAACAGTTATGCTATGATGCTTCTTATAGCAGTTTCTGTCTTCACTTTTTAAATAGATAAATAAGGTCAATTTCATTCTTTCTTCTCGCTGCTGAGGCAGCTAGGATAATTGCTTTTTTCACTCATTCTACTTCCTAGGTGTTCACAAGAGGCTTCTATCTACTTTCAATGCACAGCGGATTAGGTTACTTTACACCCTTAATATATTGTAACTGTTTCTTACCAGCTAGAGAGAAGCTGGTGTGCTGGCCTCTTACCTTCATAACTCTAAGAAAAGGCAACATTTCATAAAGTAAGGGACACTGGGCTAGTGAAAAGGCAACCAGGGTTTTCTAGCCACTATTGCCAGTGATATTGTGCTTGTAATAAAACAACAACAGCAAACAAACAAAAAACAGTATGGAGAAATAGACCAGGAATAGAAATGTTAAAGCTCCGTTACAGTTATTAGAACACAGCAGGCAGGGCTCCTATAGGTCTGACGCCCAGCATCCTGAAAACTGTGCTCATTGCCCCACTTTTGGATCTGGGTGATTTGTATTAATCATCAGTCTTTTATGCTTCAGAAAGTAAACATTCTGAAAACAAGAAGATCACCTGCTTCATTAAAACACACCACGACTTCAAATGTTCTCCATTTTTTTCAAAAGGTCTAATGAATTGCAATGTACCTCAGTATTTAAAACAAGTAGCATATTTAAGGCTTGATGATAATATATATCAAAATATTGTCACTGACAGGAATCCTTGGGGAAATGGGTTTATCTTTGTGTGAAGAGATTCTGACTCTTCTTGAAACTCACCTGATTGCTGTTGCTTCCACCTTAGTAGCCTGTAATAGTAATCTGTGTAGTGTTTGCTAAAATAAATAAGTAAATCCGTTCATCAACTTGTGCCAGGGAAAACACATGGAAACCCAAACATTCAATTTTCAAGAAGTTTGTGACTTGCACATCCCATTCCATGACCCAATCTACTTTATTTCATACACTTAGAGCAAAACTTTTTAAAAAGTCGTCTTTCTTCATTCTTTCCAATTCTTTCCTCTTATTCTATCTTAAATCCATTTAAATAAATCTTTAGTTCCCAATCCTCCATCAAAACTGCTCTTATCAAGCTCCATATTTTTCAGTCTAATGGCTAGTTCTCTGTGCTCATCTTATTTAGATTGACCCATAAGAAACATGGTATTTGGCCATCTTGGACCCACAACAGTAGTGATTTGGTATACTTTAATCTCTCTTAACCTAACAGGAACATTTTATGTGGTTGTATTTCCCACTTTCTTGAAACGTTTTCTTTACATGGTTTCCAAGCCACCACATCCTCCTGGTTTTTCTCCTACCTCACTGCCCTACATCTCAGTCTTCTCCCCAGCTCCTCCTGGTCTCTCCAACCTGCAATCATTGTGTCCCAAGACTCAGACCTTAAATAGGATCTATTCTCTATTTGCATATGTTCCCTTGGTGATCTCATCTGGTCTTGTGAGTTTAAATATCACCTCTTTGCTGGTGATGATTCCCATCCCAGCTCTCTCCCCGTAGTTTATATTTGTACAACTATCCAAGTTGAATCTACTTGGATTTTAATTGGTATGCCAAATTAACATGTCGAAGACTATTTTTTCAGTTGAAGTATAGTTGATTTACAATGTTGTGTTGGTTTCAGTTGTACAGCAAAGTGATTCGGTTATACATACATATATACCTATTTTTTTCAGATTCTTTGCCCTTACAGAGTATTACAAAATATTGTGGATAGTTCCCTGTGCTATACAGTAGGTCCTTGTTTTTCTAGTTTATATATAGTAGTGTGGATCTGTTAATCCCAAATTCCAAATTTATCCCTCCCCCCTTTCCCCTTTGGTAACCATAAGTTTGTTTTCTATGTCTGTGAGTTTATTTCTGTTTTGTATATGAGTTCATTTGTATCATTTTCTTTTAGATTCCACATATAAGGGATATCATATGATATTTGTCTTTGTCTGGCTTACTTCACTTTGTATGATAATCTCTAGGTCCAGCCATATTACTGCAAGTGGCATTATTTCATCTTTTTTTATGGTTGAGTAATATTCCATTGTATATATGTACTACTTCTTCTTTATCCATTCATCTGTTGATGGACATTTAGGTTGATTCCATGTCTTAGCTATTGTAAACAGTGCTGCAGTGAACATTGGGGTACATGTATATTTTCCAATTATGGTTTTCTCTAGATATATGCCCAGGAGTGGAATTGCTGGATCATAAGGTAGCTCTATTTTTAGTTTTTTAAGGAACCTCCATACCTCTCTCCATAGTGGCTGCACCAATTTACATTCCCACGAACGGTATAGGAGGGTTACCTTTTCTCCACACCCTCTCAAGCATTTATTATTTGTAGATTTTTGATGACGGCCATTCTGACCAATGTGAGGTGATACCTCATTGTAGTTTTGATTACATTTCTCTAATAATTAGCAATGTTGAGCATCTTTTCATGTGCCTTCCAGCTATCTGTAAGTTTTATTTGGAGAAATGTCTATTTAGACATTCTGCCCATCTAAAACTTTTTTTTTTTTTGATTGGACCCCTACCCAAGCTGCTAAACCTACTTCTTCTACCTGTTTTCCACCTTATCATCTTTCTAGTGTTCACAAATCAGCTTTCTGGTTTCTCAAGTCAAATTCTTCAAATCATCCTCCACCTCCATTACTCCTCACTTTCTCTCACACTTTAGATTCAGTTCATCAAAAAATACCATTAACTGTATTTTCAGAATATACCCAGAATATGATTACTTTTTATCACCTTTCCTGCTTCTACTCTGATCCTACTCACTGTTATCTCTCTCCTATATTATTTAATCATCTAGATTGGCTTCCCTTTTCCCACCAGTTCTGCTTTTAGTTTTCTTCAACACTGCAGTCAGGGTGATTCTGTATCAGTATAAATCAGATCATCTCGGTTTAGAGCCCTTCAGGGGCTTCTGTCCCATTCATTTATATTGTAAAGTCTCTATATTATAAAGCCTTATATTGCTGAAGGCCTACCTGATAAGTCCCTTTAGCCTTCTGATCTCAGCTCCTAATCCACAAAGCAACAGCCACACAATAGTTATGAATATTTGATTACCTAGGGTCACATCCCCCAATTAAGCAACTGATTCCCAAATTGGCTATATAGCAGAGTCATCCAGAGAGCATTTACAATATGCTGATGTTAATCCAACATATAATGTCCAAATTAACCTCAGGACCTTTACACTTATGGTCTTTCCCAGAAGCCACATAACTTGCTCCCTTACCTCCTTGATCAAGTATCACCTTCACACTGAGGTCCCCTTTGTTACCTTTTTTAAAAATTCACCCTCCTACACACATACATTCCCCATTGTCATTTCATGCTTTGTATGTCTCCATAGTCCTTATCACAATACAATATATCAAATATTCTGCTTTTATTTTTGTTTCTATCCCACTATAATAGATGGTGTCAGGGCCTTGCCCATACTTTCTCAGCACTCCGCATTCCTTCCATGCCTACATCATCCTACTGCAAGCACCTGCAGCTCCCTTCCTGAAGATTTCCTTTCAACCCCACATGGCCAGCAGTTGTGGGAGTTGGTAAAGTTGGAGAATAAATACTCCAGCACCTGAGGGTGGGATAACACTGATTAATATTATATACTATCTTCCAGAGTTCCCCTGTGGAATCTAACCTCAGTTGCCCTCAGGGATAACCTATACCCACACTGGGCTTCCATACATCCCCTGCCTCACTCACCCATTCTCCTACAGGTACCTTCTGAAATGATCTCCAAATAAACTATTTTATTCAAAGAGTCTGGTTCTGGGGAGATCCACCCTAGGATATATCCCAAGAGCCCATCTTCCTTTAAGGGAGAAGGATTTTTGGTCTGTTTTACTTTACTGATTTATCTCCAATGACTAGAGCAGAGCCTGGATCACAGTGGAAACTTCATAAGTATTTGTTGGATCAGTGAATCCCTATTATAAAACATCACTTGACTCTACTTTGAGCACAGTCAGGGCATGTTATTGCAATAAACTAATTTACAAATAATCTGCTCATACCAAAAAGCATTTCCTACAAGTCTCAACTGCCAGTGATTCTCGTATGTTAAGTTTTGAAAAATGTGGAGATTTTGTAGAATTGGTAGATTGGGGCAAAAAGAAAAAATTATATTAAAAAAGAGAAATTTATATTGTAAAGAAATTTATATTACAATAATGATTTTCAATCTTGATTGCACAGTAGAATCACCTTGTTGCAATTTACAAATTTCTGATTTCAGGACTTCAGTCTTCCTGAATCTAGATTCTGTTGATCTGGAGTAGAGTGTATAAATATATTTTTAATGTTCTCTTAATGATCCTGATGCATAACTAAGTTTGGGAACCAGTTGCTTACCTAGAAGATGCAACTCTAAGTAATCAAGTACTTAAACAATATGATACTTCAGAAGAGAAATATAAATGCCTTAAATATTTTCAATTGTATTTAAACAAGCATCAAAAACATTACTTTAAAAAATACTAACACTTAAAACATCTATGGAAGTAATGTTTTCATTATATGAAATATTGATTATCTTTCTATAAAGTTGCAATTACTTTTCCTTTGGTCTAGAAAGGAGAATGTGGAACTAATAAATACATGTATGAAGGAAAACTGTTAACTTTCATATAAGTTAAGGCATTGAACACCCATACACATACAGTAAAAAGAATACCACTGTAATTTTTTGAAGAGTCCAAGGGCTGTGTTTTTCTTCAAACTTACGTATCATAGAGACCAGAGTTTCCAGTATCTCTCTGCTAAATATAAATGAAAGGAAAAAATCAAGTACACATTTTATATATTACATATGAATCGCCTGGTTGGTTCATGTTTCATCACTAGTAATTACTATCTTAGGATTAATATCCTCTTGCTGGTCTGGATAAGAAAAAAAAGTTAAAGATATAACTTTATATTCTCCTGATATTTCCAGTGTAATTATCCACACTCAAAACAAAGGGAAGTGGATTAGAGAACCATCTGTCATTACAAGTAAATTAATTGCTCTTACAGAAGCAATAAAGTCTTTACTCCTTTGAGTCACCTCCTTGTCACATTGAAAAAACAAAATCAAGTAAAAGCCATGCCCAGCCAGTCCAGTAGTGACCCTTGGGGAAGACTGTGTTTTGAATCCTAATTATACAAAAAAAATCATCAATAAACTGATCCAGGGAGTTTGTCTAATGAGGCAAACAGGTCATTTTCTAGTATCAAATGGCATTTGTTTCCTAGGAGAAGAAGAAGAAATATTTCAGGTCTTCCTAAGAGTCTTTTTCTTATCCAACAGAGTCTGAGTCTGTACAAAAAGAAACAAGATTACGTGAGTTAAAGAAGGAAATTTTTGTTTCTCCATCTCTCTCTCTCTCTCTCTCCCCTCCTTAGCAGGAAAACCAGTGGGGCTTATTACAGGGAGAACTAAAGAGTTGTAGGAAACTGAGACTCCATCCTTATGCACACAGACTTTCTCATTCCCAGTCCCAGAACAGAAGCAGCAGATTTAAAAGTACCAGCCTGTCAAGAACACGACAGACACCGCCAGCCTGCAGCACGGTCCGGCTCCAGACCCGACCCCCACCAAGACGGTGACCACCAGCAAGCCCCTGGAGAAGCCACTGCTTGAACTGGGCTTTGGCTCCAGCCCCTTTGACTCAAAGCCCCTCCCCTTGCCAAGGTGACAACCACCAGTGCCCCCGAGGGAGGATGCAGCTTGCACATGGATCCAGTTCTGACCCTTCCGAGTCCACCCCTCACCCCTGCCAAGGTGGTGACCGCCACTGAACTCTGGGAGAGTCTGCAGTTCACACCCAGCTCCTGCTCTAGCCCCTCTTGCTCTCTATCCCAGTCCCCACCAAGGCACCAGATGCTGCTGTGCCTGGGAAGAGGCCCGAGCTCACATCGGGCTATATTATAGCCACTTTGGCTGCATTCCTGACCCTGCCAAGGCAGCAACCCCCAGTACGTCCTGGGAGAAGCCGTGGCCTATGCTGGATTCGGCGCTCACCCCACCCCTGGCTCAAGCCAATCCCTGCCAAGGTAATGACCCTGCACACACTGGACAATGCTCGCTTCAGATCCAGCTCTCTCACCAAAGCCACTGGGCACACACAGACTGCAGAAGAATACTCCTCCAGAAGAATACATCTTCAAGACTGGGGTAAGTAACTGTTTCACCTAATTTCAAAGAGAAAAACAGAAAAAGTCAAACAAAATGAGAAGACAGGAATATGTTCCAAATGAAAGAGCAAGATAAAACCACAGAAAAAACCCAAATGAAACAGTGATAAGTAATTTACCTGTTAAGAGTTCAAAACAACAGTCATAAGAAGTCTCACTGAACTTGGGGAAAAGCATAGAGGAACAGAGTGAGACCTTCAACAAATAATTAGAAAATATAAAAAAGAAACAATCAAAGCTGAACAATACAATAACTGGAATCAAAAATACACTAGAAGGAATCAAGTATTTAGTGATTCAGAAGAATGCATAAATGACCTGAAAGACAGAATAGTGGATATCACTGAACCAGAACAGCAAAAGAAAAAAATTACAAAATACAAATAGTTTAAGAGGTCTCTGAGACAACATCAAGCATACTACACATTTTAATTATAGGGGTCCCAGAAGGAGAAGAGAGAGAGAAATTGGCAGAAAACTTATTTGATGAAATAATGGCTGAAAACTTCCTTAACATGAAGAAGGAAAAGGATATCCAGGTCCAGAAAGCACAGAGTCCTAAAAAGAAGAACTCGGAAAGATCCACAACAATTCTTACCATAATTAAAATGGCAAAAGTTAAACATGAGGAGACAATTTTAAGGCAGCAAGAGAAAAACAAAGAGTCCCATACAAGAGAATCCCCATATGGCTCTCAGCTGATTTTTCAGCAGAAACTCTGCAGGCCAGAAGGGAGAGGCATGATATATTTAAATTGATGAAAGGGATAAACCTACAACAAAAAATACTCTGTCCAGCAAGGTTATCCCTCAGAATTGAAGGAGAGAGAAATATTTCCCCAGGCAAGCAAAAACTGAAAGAATTCATCATCACTAAACTGGTCTTATAAGAAATTTTATAGGGTCTTCTTTAAGTGAAAAATAAAAGGTCATAACAAGAAATAAGAAAATATATGGGCCTTCCCTGGTGGCGCAGTGGTTGAGAATCTGCCTGCTAATGCAGGGGACATGGGTTCGAGCCCTGGTCTGGGAAGATCCCACGTGCCGCGGAGCAACTGGGCCCGTGAGCCACAACTACTGAGCCTGCACGTCTGGAGCCTGTGCCCCGCAATGGGAGGGGCCGCGATAGTGAAAGGCCCACGCACCGCAATGAAGAGCGGCCCCCACACCGCGATGAAGAGTGGCCCCCACTTGCCGCAACTAGAGAAAGCCCTCGCACGAAACAAAGACCCAACACCACAGTCAAAAATAATATAAATAAATAGATAAAGTAGCTATAAAAAAAATTATAAAAAAAATTAAAATATATGAAGGAAAACAATCTCACTGGTAAAGGCAAATATATAGTTAAGGCAGTGGATCAACTAATTTAATAAGCTAGTATATCAAAAGAAAAAAGTCATAATATCAATGGTAACTACATTGGTAACTACATTAACAGTTAAAGGATACACCTAAAGATGTAAAATATGACATCAAAAACATAAAACATGAGGAGGGAGTAAAAAATGTAGAGCTTCATGAACATGCATGAACTTAAATAATTATCAGTTTAAAACAACATATATATATATCCATAATACCCTCCTGGTTCATCCATGTTGTCACAGATGGAAAGATTTCATTCTTTTTTATGGCTGAGTAATATTCCATGTTCAATTACTTCTACAGGGTCTGTATCTAAAATTAGAAATATCATATCTGAAAAGCACGCTGCATTAGTTTTTTAGGCAAGGTTGCCACAACAAAATACTACAGACTAGGTGGATTAAACAACAAAAAAATTACTATTTTCTCACAGTTCTGGAGGCTGGATATCTGAGATCAAGGTGTCAGGAGATTTGATATCTTTCAAGGCCTCTCTTTGTGGCTGGCAGATGGCTGCCTCTTGCTGTGTCTTCACATGAACCTTCCTCTGTGTGCTTACCTCCCTGGGGTCAAGTTGTGTGTCCAAATTTCCTCTTCATATAAAGATTCCTGTTAGATTATTTAAGGCCCGCCCATATGATCTGATTTAACTTTAATCACCTCTTTAAACATCCTCTCTCAAAATACAGTCACATTTTAAGGTACTAAGGGTTAAGATTTCAATACATGAATTTTCAAGAAACACAATTCAGCCCCTAACATATGCTATTTAAAAAAATTTACAACATAATTCCAAACTGTATAGTCAACAAATTAGAGCCAATTAATACTCTCACTGGCAGTGTATAGTTCCCATTTCCTCACATTTTTACCTGTATTGTCAGTCATTCAATTTTCTGATTCTTTCTCATGTGGATCCTTAGCTAGAAACAACCAAGGAATGGCCTTTGTCTCCATTTATTTATTTTTTTCTTTTGTTTTACACATTTTTGCTCTCATGTTTCTTGAATCCAGTTATAATCTATGATAGGATATTATGTCTTTTTTTCAGGCCTTACCACTCTTTCTTAAAAAGTGTATATATTAGCAACTGTTCAAAGTCCATTTTAAGTTTAATGTATATCACCTATACAACCGAGGAATTTTTGTTTGCTTTACAATATCCTGCAAGATGCTGGCTTCTATTTATTTACTGCCAGGAAAGGACTGTCATGCCAGTTATACTACATTTCTGCTCTGTTCTTTTTATTTATATTCACTCAGCTACCTGTATATTCTGCTTGTGTTTCAAATTTTATCATCCTTTCATTTCCGTGGGATGCATAATATTCAGATTGCTTCCCAGCTAAATATATACCTATTGTGATGGCGCATGCCTACTTTTAGACTTTTTGTGTAAGACTATAAAGTATTCTATCTGATTGCAGTTTTAAATTATTTTATTATTTGCATTATGATGGTCACAAATATTGCATACCTCCATGTGATCTGAAAATAATATCTTTGGTTTTCTCTTCTCAAAGCTAAACTTTTTCTAGGCTCTGCAGGAAAAGATTTTTAGACCTCTCAATATCTTTACTTTTCTCCCTAAGGTCTCATATTTATACAATTATCAATGTATTTTTGAAGACAAGTTCCTTGGTTTCATGCCTACTGACCATATTTATGTCAACATCTTATCATCTGTTATTTGAACACTTGTAAAATTTTCCTATCAGAATTCCCAACAAGTTGCTCATCTCTAATTTCCTCCATCATCTTCAGTGCTGACAAAATTATCTTTAAAGGAAAGGTGTGGCCACTTTATGTTCATGCATTAAAATTTCTTTGACTCCACACTTGAATGAATTCCAATATAAGATATTCCCATCTGGCACCAAATTTTCTCTCCATATCTAACTTCAATCATCCCTCTCTCCTTATCTCAAGTCACATGGGAAACGTTTCCCATGGTTTCCATAACACACATAACTTTTGAAATGATACACTTACTAAAAAAAACCCACTTACAGAAATTATTCTTCTGAGAAACCAATATCCATTCTTCAAGACCCAAATCAAATATCACCTTACTATGTAAACTCAAGGAAAATTAAATCCTGCCTTCTCTGTGCTTTCACAGTGTTTTATTCCTCTGTAATATTTATTACATCATATCTAAATTGTATGTTTATTTATCTTGTGTCTGTAATTTATCATATGTTTTTCCAAGGCAATGACCATGATGTATTATCAATGCTGTTCACAGTAAGTATTCAGTGAGTGTTGAATGAATGGATAATGTGGTCAAACTACTATAAAATATAACCAAATTTTTTTTCTATTATATAATGGAGTCTTAGAGGGTACTTGTCTTTTCATTTATATCCTATTGTAGCTTTCCTCTAATTCTGAATTGATAAGGCTGCCTCTTAATTATCTATAGATCTCTATGAGTATATTCTCTTTGCCAGTAATTATACAAAAACATAAAAAAAATTAGAAAAACACTTTCCATTCCTTTATGCTTGGTTTAGTGAAAAGGGCATTAATGCTGGAAGATTTTTAGGAAGCAGCTTCTTGAGTCTGACAGATTATTTTTCCTAATGAACCAACTATTTCTATAGATGGTCACATTATGGTATTTAAGGGAAACACATGGCGTATAAAGTTCAAAAAACATCGATGTCTATCAGATAGCATCCAAAAATTAAAATACATTTTTAAAACCTACTTATATCTTAGGAAAAAGAAATATAGTCTGTAATTCAATTGTGAAGAATTGGATCAAACATGAAATAAAATTTTAATAAGTAAGTTTGGGAAAGTATGTCAATTCACAAAGGTATAGCAACTCACTGAGTCTATGAATGATGCAAAATGGAGATTTATCATTAGCTATAAAGCAAATACTTTAGTGATACCATGAATGCGTAGCTTTAGTTTTCATCCTGCTAAGAAATGACCATGTGAATTCAGAAATTTATTGCTCCTATTAAGGAATGTATAACTCTTACTTCTGAGCACTTTTTTCTTTCTGCTGGCAAAGTGCTACTTATTAGCCACAAAGTTACAATTTTGCAAACCTGGAATTTGATTAATTCTATTTGACAGATAATTCACTGGGAGGAAACTATAGTATAAGGCTAACCATTTGTGAAAGCACAAAGTTATGGAAATTACATACATCTTATCAGTAGAAGCTAAGTGAACTCATGAAAAGAAGCATAAACATTTATGACTCATTTTAAGGCAGTAGTTTCCAGACATTTTTGATCCATGAACTGCTTAAAGATATTTCTTTTTTCTGGATTAATCAAAAGATAGATACAAGACTCTGACAAATTCAGATACAAATAATCACCTCCTATTATTTATTAAGCTGATGATCCCGGAGAATATGACTTTATGTCTGTTGGCTGAGTTGACTTGATAACACTTTATCCACGAATGAGATAGACTTACCTGTAGGGGCAGCGTAAATCAGAGATTTCCCCCTTGGAGAAACCATACCTTCAAAATCACAGCACAAAAGAATTGTGTCCAGTTTTTTTTTCCTTTTAATGTTCCTGGGATCTGTAGGTGTGTTTCTTGAGGGTGAGTGATTCTCCAAACATAGAAAAAGACGCATGCCCAGTTTCTCCCCCCAAGCTCCAAAAGAAATTGCTCCTCCTCTCCTGGGTAGAGAATCAGAGAGATCAGCAGTGGTGTGTTAGGGAAGCTCTTTCCACATGGTAGCCAGAAAAGTGGAAGACAGGTGTTCTACAGTAATCCTTACTTTTTCGGTTCCTATATAAAGATATTGAAAACAATAGTCTGCTGTTGATAACACTTTATGATCACTGGGGGAGGGGGCCTGGTATCTGGTTCCTGAATTGCCCTCTCAGTCTTCCCCAGATTCTGCAGACCTATCCTTTATTACACATTGTCATGTACCCCGTGCTGGCCTCTCCTGCTCACATCTGAGTCCTCGCCACCATCCCTGTTCACCTTGAGTCACCTGGATTTTCCCATGACTACAGATCCTAAATCTAATCCAGTACTTCTCAAACTCTGTGTGATGAAGGGTAAGGATTTTTTTTTAAGTACAATTTATAGCTGATGTTTAATTTTGTGAAATGCAATGGAAATGAATTACTAGAAAAATGACCAGATGTTGGATACCATGTCAATTTCAAATTAATAGTTTCTAAATATTTACCTTAATTTCTCTCTTTTAGTAGTTATGCCCCAGTGCTGATTCTCAAACTTTGAATCAGCCTTGAATAGCTAGAATAAATCCCACTTGGTAGTAATATGTAATTATTTTTATACATTTTTGGACTCAATTTGCTAATAATTTTTGAGGATTTTTGCATCTATGTTCATTAGAGATATTCATATGTTGTTTTCCTTTCTTCTAATGTTTTTATCTGGTTTTGGTATCAGGGTAATGCTGATCTCATAGAATTAATTAGAGGATATTCCTTAGACTTTTATTTTCTGAAAGAAGTTGTAGAGAATTGGTATAACCGCTTCCTTAAATGTCTGGTAGAATTTATTAGTGAACCCATCTGGCCTGGTGCTTTCTTTTTTGAAAGCTAGCAATTGTAGATTCAAACTCTTTACTAGATATAAACCTATTAAGATTGTCTACTTCTTGTGTGAGTTTTGCCAGATTATGTCTTTCAATGAATTGTTCCATTTCATCCAGGTATCAAATTTGTAGCCATAGAGGTGTTCATAGTATTCTTTAATTACTCTTCTAATGTCTCTGGGATCTGTAATGATGTTCCTTCTTTCATTTCTGATATTAGTTATTTGTGTCATTTTAAAATTTTTTAGTTAGCCTGGTTAGAGGCTTATAGATTTTATTGATCTTTTCAAAGAACCAGCTTTGGAGGTCATTGACTTTCTCTATTGATTTTATGTTTTGATTTCATTGATTTTTACCCTAATACATATTATTTCTCTTCTTTTGCTTACTTTTTGGATTTAATTTACTCTTCTTTTCCTAGTTTCCTAAGGTGGAAACTTAGATTTTTGATTTTAGATCTTTCTTCTTTCTGGTATATGTATTCAATAAGTTTTCCTCTAAGCACTGCTTTTGATGCATCCCACAAATTTTGACAAATTGTGTTTTCAGTTTCATTGAATTCACATACTTTTAAATTTCTATTGAGATTTCTCTTATGAACCATGTGTTACTTAGAAGTGTGTTGTTTAATCACCATGTATTTTGGGATTTTCCACCAGGTATTTTGGTTTTTAGTTTAATTCCATTGTAATCTGAGAGCAGATATTATATGATTTCTATTCTTTTAACTTTATTTAGGTGTGTTTCATGGCCCAGAATGTGATCATATTGGGGAATATTTCATATAAAATGGATCAAAATGTGTATTCTGCAGCTGTTAGATGAAGCAATCTATACATGTTCATTATATCCAGTGGATTGATAGTACTGTTAAGCTTAACTATGTCCTTACTGATTTTCTGCCTTCTAGACTCATCCATTTCTGATAAAGAGGTATTGAAGTCTCCAGTAACAATGATGGATTCATCTATTTCCTCTTGCAGTTCTATCAGTTTTTACCTCATGTATTTTGATATTCTGTTGTTAGGCAAACACACATTAAGGATTGTTAGGTAAATACTCATTAAGATTTGTTATGTCTTCTTGGAGACTTGATCCCTTTATCATTATGCAATGACCAAATAAGTTGTGATTCTGTGTATTTGCCTGTGGGTCTCTACAATTTTGGGGGCAGTGGTCTTCCTTGTGACTGTAAGACCTTCACTTATGGATAAGAAGAGTTGTTGATTTTTTTTAGTTTGTTCAGCTTTTTACTTGTTGCTAGGACAGAGTGGTGACTTCCAAACTTTTACATGCCATAACCAGAAACAAAAAGACATTTTTTAATTAAAAAAATACTAGAGAAAGATGGTTACACAGAGGTTGAAGAGTAAAACAATAAATGAAACACTGAGGTAACAAATAATGATTGCAGGAAGCAGCTACTAAGCCTAGACAGGAAGATACAAAGAGAAGAGTTTAGATGGGGTTATCAGAAACTAGGAATTTAGAGGATAGATTCTGTACATCTGGATTCAAATCTCTATAGCTGGTACCCCTGACAAAACTCAATAAATCTGACTCTGAAATTGCCCAAAGAAGCAATGATGGGTCCCAAGTGCCAGGGAAAGAGCTATTGCCAGGGTGATATTAAAATAAATGGTTAAAAAAAAAAAAAAAAAAGTGTGTCCCTTCTCTCCTCCACCTGCATACTAGTCTCTCCCTGGTGCCCCCCACCCATCCCTTTGATATGACCTAACATGAAGCACCTGGTAAAGCATAAATCTTGTTTACAAATCTGAGGTCCAGAATTGCAGAGCAAAGGGTACAAGAATGGACCTGAAGCTGAGAGAACATTGAAACATAGGATCCAGCTCTATTTTGTCCAGAGGTCTATCCAGTGGTCCAGTGCAATTTATTTAAAAGTCTATCCCCCTTTACACTTTTTTTGAGATTCACATTTATCATATACTAAAGTTTCACTGAGTATTTGATTCTGTTTCTGGACTTTATACTGTTCCACTAGGTGTTTTGATTTGTTTTCTTTTTTGTTTGTTTGTTTGTTTTTTAAAGTATCAGCACCATACTGCCTTAACTATTGAGGATTTATAGAGACTTTTTTTTTTTTTTTAATGCAGGTGTTCTCAAGGATTCTGTCCTTATTAGTATGCTCTCATTTTATACTTTCCCTTGGTGATTAAATACATACTCATTATTTCAGCTACTACTTGTGAACTGGTAACTGGCAAAAATATATCATTAAAATAGGTAACCCTCCAAAGTTTCACATATAAACTTCCTAATAAACATCTCACCCTGAATGTCTCACAAAGTCCCTCAATCTTTAGAAGGTCCAAGTTAAACCTAAATAAATCATTATCCTCTTTATCTCAACAAGTTTGAACTTTATACATATTCTTCCTCTTGATTCATTATCTTGGTGAAAGATAAAACTGTATCTAGTGGATTAAACTAGAAACTAGAATCATCTACTCTCATCCTCCTCTATTATCCCAAGTTCTGATCTAATCATGTTCCACAGCCTGTAGATCTATCTCTTAAATATCAAGTCCCCTCATTTCCCTCCATGCTTATCATGTTCTCCCAAGAATACTGTAATAACTTTCCATGGGCCTTCATACCTCTAGTGTTGTCTATTGAACATCTTATTCCATAAAGCTCCCAGACTGATCATTCTAACTTCAAAATCTGATCATGTTTCCTTTACTTCAAATCTATCAGTAACCTACCACTACGTTTAGGTTAAGATCTTATCTCCTTGGTGTAATTTATAGTCTCATTTTCTGGCCTGTGCACATATTTCCAGTCTAATTACTCACTATTTACCCCACATGTCTGTAATTTTCCTAAGCTGATTTTCTTCTTCCTTGTGTTTTTTTCCTCTGCTTATGGCATTACTTTTGTAATCAGGATCACACAGGTTAATACAAACTTGTCTTCAAGACCAGGTAGAGTTCACACTATAAGCAAAGTTTTTATTTTTATTTTTTGGTAATAAAATATATGTAACATATACTATTTTAACCATTTCTAAGTGTACAGTTCAGTGGCATTAAGTACATCTACATGATCCATCTCCGGTATATTTTTATCTTCCCAAACTGAAACTCTGTACCCAGGAAACAATAACTCCCCATTCTCTGGACCCAGCTCCTGGCAAACACCATTCTACTTTCTGTCTCTATGAATTTGACCACCTTAGGTACCTCATAGAAGTAGGAACATATATTATTTGTCTTTTTCTGACTGACATTTCACTTAGCGTAATGTCCTTAAGGTTCATCCATGTTGCAGCATGTCAGAATTCTTTACAAGGCTAAGTAATTTTCCATTGTAAGTGTATATCACACTCTGTTTACCCATTCATCTGTTGATGGGCATGTGGTTTATTTCCAACTGTTGTTTATTGCAAATAATGCTGCTATAAACATAGGTGTACAAATACCTGTTTGAGTCCCTGCTTTAACTTTTTGGATACATTACCAGAGTAGAATTTCTAGATCATATTGTAAATATCATATGGTATTTTTAATTTTTTGAGGAACCCCTATACTGTTTTCCATAGCTGCACCATAATACATTCCAACCAGCAATGCACAAAAGTCCCAATTTATCCACATCCTTGTTAACACTTTGTTATTTTCTGTTTGTTTGGTTTTTTTTTAATACTAGCCATCCTAATGGGTGTGAAGTGGTATTTCATTGTGGTTTTTGACTTGCATTTCCCTAAGGATATTGTGCATCTTTTCATGTGCTTACTGACCATTTGTATATCTTCCTCAGAGAAATGTTTATTCAAGTGCTTTGCTCAATTTAAATCTGCTTGGTTTCTTTTGTAGAGTTGTAGGAGCTATTTATATATTCTGGATATTAACCCCTTAATCAGATATGATTTGCAAATATTTCCACTCATTCTGTGGGGTGCTTTTCACTCTGTTGATAGTATCTTCAGATGCACAAAAGTTTTACATTTTGATGTAGTCCAATTTATCTATATTTTTTCTTTGGTTTCTGTGCTTTTGGTGTCATATCCAAGAAATTCATACAGGGGAAGATCTTCACTAATTAGCAGGGCATGTTCTAAGACTTGACATCAGCCCAGGGTAAATGCTAAAATTTTCTCAGGCCTTTTCTGAGCATGTGTTCTTCCTGGGCCTTAATATGTGCTTTCCACCAGTTCCCTGGTATACACAGCTGCATTTAGGTGTCTTAATTTCCCTAGAATTCTCACCCCTGCTTCTTCTTGGGGCTTTAGCTGTTCTATTGTATTTCCCAATCAATAGTCTCTTGCCCCAGGCATCTGCGGGTCTTTAACCCTCTTGAGAGATTTTCATAAGCCATGTCAGCTTCTGGAGTCTTTTCCCAGCCAGACATCTGATCTGTGCCACATTTGATCCTGAGCTACATGACACAGAGACCAATCAGGAAGCCCCCAAACAGGTTAGAACACTGCAAATTAGGCTCATTTTGCTCTCTCAAGGTTTCAAAAGGTAACCTGGTTGGGCTGCTATTTCCTTCAAACCACTCTGTGCTCTGCAGGAGGGAGTGGAGCAAGGGTGAGCAAAAATGCCACAGAATATTGCACCACTGTGAATGTGACTCTTTCTTGATTGAGTGCTCAGTTGGCTACTGCAGATTCCTGACTGATTTCGAGAGCTCTACAAAGTCACATTAAGCAGTCTCTAGTTGTTTATTGGATATTTCCATGGGAGAAAAAGATCCTGAAGCTTCTTAGTCTGCCATCTTGCTCCAGGTTCTCCCATCAGTGTTTTTAATATCTGCATCTACAATGTCCAGGACCATAGAGAACAAAGAATAGTCAGATATAGGGTAAGAAAGGTGGGAATGTGTAGTACCAGGACTAGAGCAACTGGTCCATTGGTTATTTGCTTCTCAGTAGATTGTCATATTGCCCGTTTCAAAATGAAGTCTTGTTTAATATCATTTATCATGATTTTACCAAGAATACAACTCATATGGTGACAAATGATTGCTATTGACAACATCTTCCATAAACTGTCCAAAGCCTGGAGTGCGAGGGATGAGATTTCTTCTATTTAGAGTATTTTAACAGATATAGTCTTGGTCATCTAACAGAATATTCAAGTTTCATGGCCCAATAGAGAGGTGTGTAGGTATTTTCAGCCCACTGTCCCTCTTACTCCAAATAATACTAATATTGGCAGCTGCCTATTTCACTTATGGATTAATGTGTTTATGGAAAGGGGAGATAACTAGATACAAAGATTCATTTAAATTATAAATGCAGATAAAATTACAGGTAAGGATGCTTCTTCTCTCCCTGCCCTCCCAGAATCAGAGAACATGATGCCATGTGTATAATCAGTGACATCTTTTACTGCTTATAACAGAAAGCTGTGGTAATAATGGCAGATGTCCCTTAACTTGCTGTGGCTAACTTGGGAAAATCAATCTGAAAATAGGAAGATACAACTCTGCACTGACAGGGTGTTGTTCAAGGACCAGTACTTCTTGCAAGAGCTACAATCTTCATATTCCTCCACAAGGCTCACAGTTCAGTAATGATTTTTATCTTGGGCTGAGTGGATCCAAGAGGAACAATTAGAAAACTAATTGGATCAATGTAAGTAGTCAACACCATATAATTCAACCACAGAAAAAAAGAAATATAGAATTCCTAAGCCAATTGCTCCTCAAATGCATTATTTTCCTTCTTCATTGTCTACATTATGAGTTGATGATGAGTAATAATTTATCATATATGTGTATATATGCACACATATGTGTATCATGTAGTATGATATTATATTTTATACAGGTATGTGTGTATATATATTATAATATATATTTTATATGCATATGTATATGATATACAAAATGAATATGAGAATATCAAAATATTAACAATCAATTCAGTAGGCATACACCAATTAGAATGGACACTGACCATTGCATTCAAGAAGGATTATGGAGGATCCCTGCAGACTAATTGTTATTCCTTAAAATGATGGATTTTTCTTGGAAAGGTTGAGGAGGGAGTAGGAAGACACATACGTGACTTGGGTCAGTAGGATGGAAACATTTCAGTACTTCAGAAACAAGCACTGCCAAACTGAATCTTGGCTGAATGTTTAGAGCTATATTATATTACAAATTGTTCCTGTTGACACTATCATATATAAGGCTAAAAACATTCCGTATATAAATAGAGTGTTATACTGTGGAGTTTATAACAACTTGTTCACTTGGCAAATAGACCTTACGAGCCCCATGTTAAAGATAGAGAAAGGTGAAACTATTTGCTTGAGGTAACAAGTTTTTAACACTTTATATTTTAATACGTGACTGCAGTTATAGGCAGCAGCCTTCCTGTATGTATATATATATGTATTGTGGGGAAGTCTGTTAATCATTCCTTGGTTAAGTCAGTCAAACCTCAGAAATGACCTAATCTAGCAAAATTATCATTGGACTTGGAATCAGGAAAATCTGGACTCTAGCCTTCACCTGTGTCACGTATTATCTGCTTTACTGAGATTATATCTTTTGACTTCTTTGAAACTCAACTTCAGCATTTACCAGGGTTATTGTATTCAATTTTGTCACACTGGGTTCCTTATTATTTGTGAAGGAATTCCAAGACAGTCAGAATGCAAAGTTTTATCTCCTAAAGAAGTCAACTTAGAAGGATAACACATTTTCCCAACCCCTGGAAGTTAAAGTACAGGACCAAGGGGATGTTCCCACCAAGACTGTGAAACTTGAGAGCTTGACCCAAAGGTATAGCGTTCTATATGAGGGAGGGGGTGTGGGGATATATGTATACATATAGCTGATTCACTTTGTTGTATGAGCAGAAACTAACACAACAGTGTAAAGCATTTATACTCCAATAAAGATGTGGAAAAAAAGAAAGATTATTTTTAATGACATCAATGGCACTATTATCTTTTTTAAATTTTTATTGGAGTATATTTGCCTTACAATGTTGTGTTAGTTTCTACTGTATAGCAAAGTGAATCAGCTGTATGTATACATATGTCTCCTCTTTTTGGATTTCCTTCCCATTTAGGTCACCACAGAGCATTGAGTAGAGTTCCCTGTACTATACAGGAGGTTCTCATTAGTTATCTATTTTATACATAGTATCAATAGTGTATATATGTTAATGTCGATCTCCCAATTCATCCCACCCTTTCTCCCTTGGTATCCACACATTTGTTCTCTATGTCTGTGTCTCTATTTCTGCTTTGTAAATAAGATCGTTTATAACAATTTTTTCAGATTCCACATATATATGTTACTATATGATATTTGTTTTTCTCTTTCTGACTTACTTCACTCTGATAACAGTCTATAGGTCCATCCATGTCTCTATAAATGACCCAATTTTGTTCCTTTTTATGGCTGAGTAATATCCCATTGTATACATGTACTATAGTTCAAAAAGACACATGCACCACCATTTTTTTTAACTCAAAATTACCTTTATTTTAAGATATCAGAACACTTTTACATATTTGCAATTTTTGTCTGTTACCTGTATATGCAAAAACTTTTGTCAAAGCTTCAAGATTGGAATTGTTCTATGCCTTTGTATCACAGACCTACAGAGATTTGAAGTGAGTTTGGGAATAAACTCAGGTCTCTGAATTCCCTATTCCATGCTCCATCTGCATAGCTATTACTAAGGTAATGACAATAAATCCTTAATTTAAAGCGAGTTTGTTCACTGAATTTAAAGTGAGTTCATTGCAGCACTATTTACAATAGCCAGGACATGAAAACAACCTAAATGTCCATCAACCGAGGAATGGATAAAGAAGATGTGGTACATATATACAATGGAATGGCACAATTAATAATTCAGTGACATCGTGGTCTGTGCTCAGATTCAGCAGGGTCTAGCGCCATTGCACCAAATGCCTAGGGTTGAAAGCTGTAGACAGTGTGACGATAGCATCCTGGTGTGATTGTTCACATGGCAAGACTGGACCCACCTAGTTTCTGCCTGAACCAATTCTCCATCCTTCTAATTAATTCCATGTGCTACTTGATACCATTTCACACAACTGTTTTCTGTTAAGTTAAAGAGAGATCTCTGTATTATGAGCTACCAGAATGATGACTAATAAAATTTGTGTCAGTACTAGGAGTCATTAGAGGTGCCAAATTTCAGGAAAATAGTTAAATCTGGAATTGGTTATCTTGTCCAGTTAGGATGAAAGCAGTGAAAATTCAACTAGCTCTTAATGAATAAGCACTTAGTATGCAAGGAAGTTAATAAAATGATCAGTTGTGGACAGCAGAATGAAGTATCCAATGAAGTTAAAGCTTTAGAGGAAAATAAAGACTGGAAAATAAAGACTGTGGTGGTGGCGAGTGGGTCTACTTCTAGTGGTATTTAGACAGCTTAGAAGGAATAACAAACTTATATCTTTAAATGCACAGCACATGAAAAACGGAAGCTTATGGACTTTTGATCATTGTACTGACACATCACTTATATCTTACAGCGACATGATTAAGACAGCTAAATAACAAATGCAAAGTTTGACCTTGCATGTGGAGAACTTAAGTTTCAGCTAAATTCACAGGGTATTTATGAGGGAAAAATAAAACATCTTCCTTAAGAAGATGAAAAGAACCAAAAAATTAGAGAAATTTAGAAGCTTTTAAATATTTCCAAAGCCTTTAGTACGCCATCACCTGAACCTTTGATGCCAGCTGAAGCATTCTTCCTTTTGTCTGATAAAGGTTGTTTTGGCTATTTTAAAGACTCTGTGATCCTCTTTCTGAGAGGTTTATTATGTAAAGGGAGACAAATTTTTTTAAGCTCATCTCTATCTCTCTTCATTGACCACAGACATGTACCTAGAGTGGAATTCTAGTAAGTCTTAGAAATCAATTATAAAATAAAACGTGGGAAAGAAGATTTACTGGACACCATAAAATTAAGACTTTCTTTATTTATACCTTTTAAAATCTGGAGATTCTATATGGGAACTGACTGTCGTTATTTTAGAATAACAAGGAAATAATATAAATGTAGATTGTGCTGAAATTAATGATATGTATGCATCTAAACTTTTTCAGGTGTTGGTATCAGAGTTTGAGAGACTGGATGACTTTCATTTATTTATTCCTTGTTTGGTTTCCTGAAGCCTGCTCAAAGTTAGTCCATGCTGAATAAATGTCAATCCAGAAGTCTCTTCATAAAATTTATAGTAAGGAACTAATTCAACATATATTTACTAAGTGTCTTCTATGTGCAGTACTCTTCTAGGTGCTGGCAAAACTGCAGTGAACAAAACAATTGTGTCTGCCCTCATGGAGCTTAGAATTCTGTGGGTAGGGACAAACAATAAATAGACTCAAAATAAAAACTTTGAGTAATGATAAGTTCCACAGAGAAAAGTAAAATCTGGTAAGGGGATTAGAGAGTTCAGGTGGAAGGATTAACTTTATCCCATTCTACCTTTGAAAGAATAATGTGGAAGTCCCTAAAGTTCCCCCTCCCTACTGAAATAATTTTAAAAAAATGAAATTTGATATTATCATATTATTGAAATAACAAAAGCAATGCCATATCTTTGAGGGGATCACAGAAATTATTGTCACCAAAAGTATCTGAAAGATTCAGGAATATGGATATTTGTAATACTTGATTATGATCAGAGCAAGAGCTCAGTGAGGCATTGAGGATGGTAGGTAATGATTTAAACTTAATCAAATGGTATTTACAATTATGGCTGCTATTCCAGATAGGACCTCTTTTCTAAAAAAAAAAAAAAAAAAGATGACACAATCTCTGACACATGTTACACCACTCTTTTGGGAAGGCATTTTTTTCTCTGCAATAACAAAGAATATTTTAATAGTTTCAGTTGACAAAACACACAGTCCTTTTTTGATTCTTTGCCACAATTTTATTGACAGAGATATTAACTACTTCACCATCCAGAGAGCATCACTGTCTAGAATGACATTGATTTATCACACATTCTAGAAAGCAGAAAGTAGAATGCTAAAAGTTTGAGTAAAACTGATATACCTGGAGGGTAAGAATGAACTATATATGTACTATATATAAGGAGTGGTCAGAGTGTGTTTTCTGGGTGTACGATGGCATGTTGTACAATGAAGTAGAAGCTGTTGGTGGTCCAATCAGATCCCCTTTACCATCCAGGTGCCCTCATCCTTAGCTGTCGCATGGGTTGGCTGCTAATAGTTTGCAGGTGTACCCTACTCTTGAGAATTTGCCCTCATCATTTGGAAGTCTCCTTAACATAGACTATGATTGAGGCAGTTGAGAATTGCCCCTGAGGTTATGCCAACCCTGGGGTGGCCTCCAGCCAATGACTGATTGATATGGAGGTACAAAAGACCAGTTCCATTGCCTCATTGTGACACAACTCTCCATTGTCATTTATGCTCCAGTCTGAAGCTAAACCTGAAGTGAAGCCACTCCTTTGTTGATTCTGCTTTCCACATTCCCTCAATAAATCACTAGTACAAGAATCCCTACCTCAGGCTCACTTACTGGGAACCAGACCTAAGATAGTCATGTGGGGATATAGCCTACGAAGCAAATAACAATTTCCAGTCTTCAGCTGAAATTCATGTTGACAGTACCCTATTTACTAATCTGTGACTGCTGAGAAATATGCTTTAGAAAAAGTTTCTTCAAAATAGCTTAAAAGAAAAATGTTTTTAGTTAAATCTTTTAAAACCTATATAATAGCAATAAATGATTAAAAACACTTTTACATATATTACTTTATTTGACCCTTACAATATCCCTGAAAGACTAAGACAACAAATATTATTAACACAATTTATGGATGACAAAATTAAGAAATTAATGTTTTAAAAGTCTAGGTGTCTTGCCTAAGACTACATGTAAGGTCAGTGTCAGAATTATGGGTAAATTATAGGTTTTCATTTCCTAAGCAAAGTATTCTTCATTCTATATCTGGCTGTCTTCCAGGTTATCATTTACTGTGTAAAATCTAATTAAGCAGAACATGTTGGTAAACACACATTCACACACACATGTACCTCGCTACAGTAGATCTGCTTATTCACAAATACAGCCAACTAGGTGGATGTCTTGACTATGTAGCTGATAACGCAACAACTGTGTATACATTTATAAGACCACCAACACAATTCATTTTATGAATGAATAACTGAAAACATTTTCATGTATCTGAAGTTATCAGTCATCCTTAAAATGTATGTCTACCTTGAAAAGTTTATCTTGCCAAAGCTTCTCTGTTAGGAGTGAAAGTACACGCCTTCCAATCTTCATGTTGTTACTTTAATAAAAATGCTGATAAATTCAAGTTTTCACAGATGGTTATGTAACTACCTAAGATAGAAAGGAGTGACCTGTTAAATCCTCCACTGATTCATCCTATATTTCCAGGTTTTTCAAGCTTAACTCCTAAATTTTGAATCGATGGAAACAAGAATGCTTCTTCCAGCAGATACGATTCTAAAGTGCAAAGAAGGAAAGGCATATATAATTGTTCGGGGCTTTCAATGTTCAATAAACTGTTTAAGAAATTTCACTTATGATAAAAATGTGTTTTTCTCTCAGTTAGTGGTTTTCCTTTTTATAAGTGTAAACCAAGTCATTGCGGCAAAATATTTTCTGAAGAAACTAATGCATCTACTCAACTTTCTATGGCCCTATTATCCTTATAGAATATGGATGATATAGAGTTTTCTGCATTTCATCTTTTGGGGCTTACATGAAATTGGCAAACACATGAAAGAATCAGATGCAAGGGTGCCGAGGACTTTTTGCTGGACAGCATGGTTCCTGTATAGCAGATGCCATGTATCCCCTTCTGCCTGGCCCATCACTTACAAGTTGAATGATGCTTTCCATAGGGCAGCATCAAACAGTTATTAAAGTGGTTGTCAACTTTACCTAGCTATACTTGCCTTAGAAGGGTGATAGGCCACATCAGGCAAATAGAAGTTCAGCATTTATTTATAAAGATCTGGGCTGACATCAATACTTTCAATCACTTGTGTGAGTTGAACTTTTGCCTCAGGTGACTGAATGTTGAGTCTATTCTAACATAAATAAGATATAAATCTCAGCGTTCTCTTCAAAAATGTTGAGATCCAGATTACAGGGCCAATAATATCCAAAGCTATACCTGGTGAAGGAAAGCTATTTCACTAAACTGTTTCTAGATTTCAAGTTGTCAAAGAATCCTATTATTTAAAAACAAAAGAGAGAATATGCATTCAAGGGAGAGATTTTAGATTTGTGCATGGTTAGAAAAGCATCTAAAACTGCCATATGTATCTCATCTGTTTGTTTGTTATTAATTGTTTATATGTTTGGGGAGGTTGAATGAAAGTCATCAATCATAAATCGAAGTAATTAGTAATTGTAATATTATTTCCACTACCTAGTGCATATTTTAAAGGCAGAAATCAAGCATTATTTGTGGATAAAATACTGATATTTTAGTAACTAATCAGGAATGCAGATCAAATTTTTCTGAAGAGGTCAGGCATGTCCTGGGTACCTCACCTTAAAATATAGTTTTGCCCCATGGCAGCTACCCCTGTTCAAAAAGGAGGATAAGATGAGACTCTCAAATTTAACCCAGGCATCCATACTGGCTCTTCTGGGCTAACCATTGTCCCCATTGTCCTCCTTACCTAAAATGTCACTAACTCTGGGTGGGACTGTGGTAATGGGAAGTGATCAAAAGTTCAGCTCACTAGCTGCAGAGAGGCTCTTGAAGTGGAAATAAAGAGCCAGGTGACCAGGACTCCAGAGAAAAAATTATGAAAATATTATCTGACCTCAGGGCAAACCCTTCCTCCTCTTAAAAGAAAGAAGTGGCCTAGGAGACACAAGTGAATAGGCAGTTCTTACAGGGCTAGAAGTACCCCCTCTGGTCTCAGTCAAACTAGCCTGGCCAAACAGGACATAACTGCCCCACCAACAATCTCCCTGTGCTTAACACAAGGATATAGTCAAGACAGCTGCCAAGACCATGTGGGTTGGTGATTTCTCAACAAAATCTTTGGCCTAGGAGTTTCCTTCCATTTTTCCACCCTGTATTTCATTCCCATAAAACCAACCTGAAACTGAGAGAAAGAGAAAATAAAACTCACCTGTACCTGGAATTTCTGTTGAATCCCAGTTTGTCAATGTATTTGCATTCTAAAGTTCTAACACAGGAAGGCCCGTTGTTTTAAGATGGAGTCAAAGAAAAATGTCTCAAGTTAGCTTGTACCTCAATTTACTAGATTAGTTTAAAATTAGAAATAGCTTTTTCAGCAGCTGAACATTTTGTCCAAAATATGTCCATGTCTCAACTCTAAAATAATTATACTTTGTTAAGGACATAATGACGAGATTACATTTTCAATTCTGTATGACTAAATTTTGTGTGTTTAGTGTGTGATTTTTTTTTAAATAGCTTTTTTTAGGTTTGTCTAATCTAATTTATTTTAGAATATAACATGCTTATATTATTACAAATTGAGTTTTTATGTGATTTTTGTTTATAAGCTTTATATTTAAAATTCACTAGTCTTTCAGGTTCACCGATTTTAGTAAACTGTGAATACTATTTTAAGTGAAATAATGAGTTATGTGGGAATTTCAGAAATATAGCAAATAAATGCTAAAATATCGATATCATCCTGTGCTACAGTATTACAATCTCTTCCTTTGTTTTTTTAAAAGTCTAAGATGGTGTGGTGGGGAGTTAAGAATGACTTTAGGAATAGATCTAGGTTTGTATCTCAGTGCTTACAAGCAACATAACACTAGAAAAATCAACTGACCTCTTTAAGCTTCAGTTTTTCCATCGGTAAATGAGTATGATAGAACCCATCTTCATCCATCTGTAAGGTTAAAGCAAGACACAGTATTTGAAAACTTTGGCAGAGTGCATAAACAATGTCCAATAAAAGGTAGCTATTTTTATTAAATTGAATAGCATTTGAGGACTCAGAAATTGAACCTAAGAAGGAAAGAAATAACAATTACTGGAAGCATACTAATAGAGACACTTCACATGTTACTTAACTTAATCCCCACAGCAAATCCATGAAATAGATAGAATTACTAACACTTTTATAAATGAGAAAACCAAGGTCAAACATTAAATAATTCATCCATTGAGTGTGTTTGATTTAAAAACACATTCTTTTTCCACAATTATACCATGTTGAGCTGCACCTGTACACCATCCAGCTTTGTGCAGAGCACTGAAAAAGATTGAAATGTTTAATTTTTTTTTTTTTTTTGAAATGTTTAATTTTTAAGTCATGTGTCGAATTGTCCATTGTGGAGAACATCTGGATTGTATTGGCCCAGTATTCATTCCCCTTGCTAATAACAACCTTTATTTCCTTTTGAGAAAGTCCTCTGTCTCATTAGTGATAGGAGAAATATAATTACAGAATCAACTCCTTGATATGGAAGAAAAGGAGACAAATTCTCCACTCCGAGACCCTCTAACCAGTGGACAGGCACATGGTCTAAACTCTGACAATTCTGGGACTTCGAATCTTTAGCTGAGGTGCGTGTCCAGGTTAAAAGTTGCTTAATCATCTCAGAAGCAATGGCTATGAAACAGCTATTGTTCTCCCTGCTTCCTAGTTTTTGTCCCTCCAGAGTTCTTTCGCATCCCCAGTCTCCTGTTGATTCTGTGTTCATACTCTCACAACCTACAGGTTCTCTTAGCCAGTCTCTTTATCTTGCTTGTGGTCAAGATTCGTAACTAATGTACCTATACTTCTAACACTTTTCTGTTTCTATTTCTACTTCTATACCTAGAGTATCAGTACAATACCATGTTTAAGAGCAAAAAATTTGGAGCCAACCTCCATGGGTTTAAATGTCACCTCTGCTGATTACTAATTTTTTCATTTGTATACACCTCAGAGGCCTGTTGGGAGAATTAAAGCAGTTATTATTTGTAAGGCTCTTAGAGCAGCGTCTGGAACATAGTACACTTTATGTCTGTGTTTGATATTATAATTCACTTGCGTTCCTCTTGTGGGGAAAAAACCCTTTAACAGTAAAATTTTGAATCCTAAGAAGCACTTTTATTATTCTTCTGTCTTCCATTTGTCTATTCCAAAAATTCGGACACTTCGCAGTAGCAGAAAAGACAAGTGAAGGATAAGCCCCTATTTTGCTGAATGATTTATAGAAGGGCAGTGTACCAGTCTCACAAATGTGGCATTACTTCTTGGCAGTGACCCATCTGACCCAGTCCCACCTGCCACTTACATAGCTGGAATAACATGAATCTGTACCTCTCCCCACCCCATTAGAGCAACAGGCACTTTGTAGGATCTATTAATATTTGGTAACAGTTTTAGGAGCCCTTGCTATCATGAACAAACAGGTCTGAGGTCTGTAATTCCTGCTTTGTTGAGCTTCCAAAAATCATCTCCATCACAGGCAGGTTGTACTATGTAGGAACATTCAGTGGATTTCACAGCTGTGAACAAATTAAGTGTATACCCTGCTCACTGCCCTGTCCAGAAAAAGAACAGTCTGACCTTACCATGACCTTGTTGGATTTTAAGGTTCCCAGACAGAGAGTTAGTCAGTACTGTATTTGTGACTTCAGCATTGGGCCTGATACGCTTTGTCCCGTGGGATGAGCATTGTGTTTGGGTCAGCAGGTAGCTGTAGCATTAACTCCAAGACCTGCAGAGCATGAATCCTGTTTTTTTCCTTTTTCATTCCTTTATATTTCAGCTTCTACCCACCACCTGCTCATTGTAAACAGTGATTTCCTTTTTATTCATTCTTCTACTTACCCATGTGTACAGCTTTAATTGGTTTTCCTTTGGATCAGACTTCCCCTTCTCCACTATGTTGCTGGTTTATTGTTTATTGCTACAAATATATAACATGTAATATCAGGAAGGTAGCGTGTTCTATTCTTGCTTTTCCAATCATCAAGGTATTTTTTGTAAAGCTCTTCATTAAAACTTCCGAAACCTATCTCTAGGGTTCTAAGCTATATACTAAATGCCTGTGAACAGACAGACAGGAAAGGGAGATAGAACTGAGAGAGATACATTTCTTGATTCAACCCAGTTAAGCTGAGTCATCAGTGATAGCACCCAATAAAGTGTATGGCACACAAAAGCATTTAAATAAATATTTGTTGAAAGAAACAGTGACTAAAGCTTGTTCCTTCCTCTCAGAAAAACATTGGAGTGTGGACTATCCAAAGAAGTTGCTAAACCATTCTTATATTTGTTCTCCTAAATTGCATATTTAAAATATTATGTTATCATTGCCAATAAAAATAGACAGAAGATGAGATGCTAATTGCATGAAAATAACTATTGAGTTTGAACAAAGCAAATGGTAGATGTTTACAATATTTGTGAACAACAATCTCTGCCTTCATGCTAGAATAACATTTAAAAGGAGAGGGAAATTGCAAGGTGAAGTATCATTTGGCTGCAAGGAAGTCATTTATCATTTTAGTTAAGAACTTAGACTGTCAAACTCGATAAATGAGATAGCCCATTGATACAACTCCAAATGCTGATGCCTAGCTTCAGTATATAAAGCCTAATTAGATGTACTCAAATAAATTATTTCTATGTAAGTTGTTTGTGTTTTATAGAATGCACAATGGAATTTTTGAAGCCTTTCAAGATTGTTTCAGATTACTCATGGGTTTCTTGCTGCAACCCAAATTTCCAAAAGAAAATCATTACACATTGAGGACTTCAAAAAAATGAACTTTGCCCTGTGGAAGACGGTGCTAGGTATTCCATAAATCTTGCAGAGATATTGCATCTAAGAGCTTTTCCGGAGATAACAAAGAAGGTATACCTTGGGATGCAACATTTATTCCTTTTCAAGCAATGACCTTTACAGTGCATTTTAAGCATGACCATTGCCTTTTAAAACTGCTCAGTGTTGCATACAGATCCTTTTCTCTGCACTGTATTCTGAACAAGGAGATGGCAGGAATATTCAGTGTTAACTCATAAACATGGACCATAAGGTTTAAATCGTAATGGAATAAATTAGTGGTGATTATTGATATTCTTCTTATTTTAGAAAAGACTTATTTTTGTATGAATTTGGTGGGTCTCGCCAGTGCAAATCCAAGTGTCATATACAATACTGGTTTATCTTTCAATAACCTTGTTTATATTTTAAATAGTTCCCTTTTTATAAATGGGTTTCCACTCACAAACCCCAGAGAAACTGCTCTGAAATCCAAGTAGGTGACCCAAAGGGGAAAAAAAAAACTGTGAAAAGAGAATAATAGAAAAATCTATTCAGTTTATTCTCATTCACTGTATAACATGAGTTGAATTTCATATCTTTAAGGCAATTCATTTAAGGCATGTGTACACTCAGGATAAAAAGTTCTGGGCTTCCCTGGTGGCGCAGTGGTTGAGAGTCTGCCTGCCAATGCAGGGGACATGGGTTCGTGCCCTGGTCTGGGAAGATCCCACATGCCGCGGAGCAACTAGGCCCGTGAGCCACAATTACTGAGCCTGCGCGTCTGGAGCCCGTGCTTCGCAGCAGGAGAGACCGCGACGGTGAGAGGCCCGCGCACCGCGATGAAGAGCGGCCCCCGCTTGCCACAACTAGAGAAAGCCCTCGCACAGAAGCGAAGACCCAACACAGCCATAAAAATAAATAAAATAAAAATAAAATTAAAAATAAAAAAAAAAAGTTCTATTTGTGAATCTAATGAGGTTTAGTGATTGTCCACCCTTGTAAACAGAAATCCCAATAAAAGCTAACATAAACTTTATTATTACTCAGGTACAGATCTTTTTATATCTAATGAAAGTAAGGTCAAAGTCCAAACCTCAGCCATGATCACATGCCAAATTCTAAGCCAAATTATTTATTCAGTGACACATGGTCCAACTTGAAATTCAAATGCTGATGAGGATTTCAGGGCCAAATGATCATTTAGATGATGCAAAGTATATGTAAGGCATTTGATTTCACACCTAGATCAATCACCTTTCATAAATATCTTATTGATCAAATATATTGTGGACTTTTTTATTGGTATTGCTTAAATATAGTATGGGATTTATCAAATGCGATTATAATATTAAATCATGTGATTAATTTAGCTCCTGTATATTGTGAGGAGCAATATAATTTGGTAATCTGGACAAGATTGCAAGAAAAATCAATGAAGTCTACGCAAACCTAGCTCCTAGATTAGTATGCAAAAATAAATATGACATTTCACTACTATACAGACCACTAAGTGTAAAAGGAAGATAGTGAAATGGAAAAAGTCGAAGTATCTAAATTCAAATCTAGTTGAATCATGAATTCAATTGCTTATGATAAAGCTACTTATTAGCTTCATTCTAGTTGACTAGTCATTTACTCTGAGCCCTAGGTCCATATTTTATTTTATTTATTTATTTATTTATTTTTTAACATCTTTATTGGAGTATAATTGCTTTACAATGGTGTGTTAGTTTCTGCTTTATAACAAAGTGAATCAGTTATACATATACATATGTCCCCATATCTCTTCCCTCTTGCGTCTTGCTCCCTCCAACCCTCCCTATCCCACCCCTCTAGGTGGTCACAAACCACAGAGCTGATCTCCCTGTGCTATGCGGCTGCTTCCCTCTACCTATCTATTTTACATTTAGTAGTGTATATATAAATGTCCATGCCACTCTCTCACTTTGTCCCAGCTTACCCTTCCCCCTCTCCATATCCTCAAGTCCATTCTCTAGTAGGTCTGCATCTTTATACCCGTCTTGCCCCTAGGTCCATCATGACCATTTTTTTTTTTTTTTTTTTTTTTTAGATTCCATATATATGTGTTAGCATACGGTATTTGTTTTTCTCTTTCTGACTTACTTCACTCTGTATGACAGTCTCTAGGCCCATCCACCTCACTACAAATACCTCAGTTTCATTCCTTTTTATGGCTGAGTAATATTCCATTGTATATATGTGCCACATCTTCTTTATCCATTCATCTGTTGATGGACACATAGGTTGTTTCCATGTCCTGGCTATTGTAAATAGAGCTGCAATGAACATTTTGGTAAATGACTCTTTTTGAATTATGGTTTTCTCAGGGTATATGCCCAATAGTGGGACTGCTGGGTTGTATGGTAGTTCTATTTTTAGTTTTTAAAGGAACGTCCATACTGATCTCCATAGTAGCTGTATCAATTTACATTCCCACCAACAGTGCAAGAAGGTTCCCTTTTCTCCACACCCTCTCCAGCATATATTGTTTGTAGATTTTTTGATGATGGCCATTCTGACTGGTGAGAGATGATATTTCATTGTAGTTTTGATTTGCATTTCTCTAATGATTAATGATGTTGAGCATTCTTTCATGTGTCTGTTGGCAATCTGTATATCTTCTTTGGAGAAATGTGTATTTAGGTCTTCTGCCCATTTTTCGATTGGGTTGTTTGTTTTTTTAATATTGAGCTGCATGAGCTGCTTGTAAATTTTGGAGATTAATCCTTTGTCACTTGCTTCATTTGAAAATATTTTCGCCCATTCTGAGGGCTCTCTTTACATCTTGTTTATGGTTTCCTTTGCTGTGCAAAAGCTTTTAAGTTGAATTAGATCCCATTTGTTTATTTTTGTTTTGCTTTCCATTTCTCTAGGAAGTGGGTCAAAAAGGATCTTGCTATGATTTATGTCATAGAGTGTTCTGCCTATGTTTTCCTCTAAGAGTTTGATGGTGTCTGGCCTTACATTTAGGTCTTTAATCCATTTTGAGTTTATTTTTGTGTATGGTGTTAGGGAGTGTTCTAATTTCATTCTTTTACATGTAGCTGTCCAGTTTTCCCAGCACCACTTATTGAAGAGGCTCTCTTTCTGCACTGTATATTCTTAACTCCTTTATCAAAGATAGGGTGACCACATGTGTGTGGGTTTATCTCTTGACTTTCTATCCTGTTCCAGTGATCTATATTTCTGTTTTGGTGCCAGTACAATACTGTCTTGATCCCTGTAGCTTTGTAGTATAGTCTGAAGTCAGGGAGTCTGATTCCTCCACTCTGTTTTTTTTCCTCAAGCTTGCTTTGGCTATTCGGGGTCTTTTGTGTCTCCATACAAATTGTGAAATTTTTTGTTATAGTTCTGTGAAAAATGCCAGTGGTAGTTTGATAGGGATTGCATTGAATCTGTAGATTGCTTTGGGTAGCATAGTCATTTTCACAATGTTGATTCTTCCAATCCAAGAACATGGTATATCTCTCCATCTGTTTGTATCATCTTTAATTTCTTTCATCAGTGTCTCATAATTTTCTGCATACAGGTCTTTTGTCTCCTTAGGTAGGTTTATTCCTAGGTATTTTATTATTTTTGTTGCAGTGGTAAATGGGAGTGTTTTCTTAATTTCACTTTCAGATTTTTTCATCATTAGTGTATAGGAATGCAAGAGATTTCTGTGCATTAATTTTTTATCCTGCTACTTTACCAAATTCATTGATTAGCTCTAGTAGTTTTCTAGTAGCATCTTTAGGATTGTCTATGTATAGTATCATGTCATCTGCAAACACTGACCGCTTTACTTCTTCTTTGCCTATTTGGATTCCTTTTATTTCTTTTTCTTCTCTGATTGCTGTGGCTAAAACTTCCAAAACTAAGTTGAATAATAGTGGTGAGAGTGGGCAACCTTGTCTTGTTCCTGATCTTAGTGGAAATGGTTTCAGTTTTTCATCATTGAGGATGATGTTGGCTGTGGGTTTGTCATATATGGCCTTGATTATGTTGAGGAAAGTTTTCTCTATGCCTACTTTCTGCAGGGTTTTTATCATAAATGGGTGTTGAATTTTGTCAAAAGCTTTCTCTGCATCTATTGAGATGATCATATGGTTTTTCTCCTTCAATTTGTTAACATGGTGTAACACGTTGATTGATTTTTGTATATTGAAGAATCCTTGCATTCCTGGGATAAACCCCACTTGACCACTTGATCATAGTGTGTGATCCTTTTAATGTGCTGTTGGATTCTGTTTGCTAGTATTTTGTTAAGGATTTTTGCATCTTTGTTCATCAGTGATATTGGTCTCTAGTTATCTTTCTTTGTGATATCTTTGTCTGGTTTTGGTATCAGAGTGATGGTCTTGTAGAATGAGTTTGAGAGTGTTCCTCCCTCTGCTATATTTTGGAAGAGTTTGAGAAGGATAGGTGTTAGCTCTTCTCTAAATGTTTGATAGAATTCGCCTGTGAAGCCATCTGGTCCTGGGCTTTTGTTTGCTGGAAGATATTTTATCACAGTCTCAATTTCAGTGCTTGTGATTAGTCTGTTTATATTTTCTATTTCTTCCTGGTTCAGTCTTGGAAGGTTGTGCATTCTTAAGAGTTTGTCCATTTCTTCCAGGTTGTCCATTTTATTGGCATATAGTTGCTTATAGTAACCTCTCATGATCCTTTGTATTTCTGCAGTGTCAGTTTTTACTTCTCCTTTTTCATTTCTAATGCTATTGATTTGAGCCTTCTCCCTTTTTTTCTTGATGAGTCTGGCTAATGGTTTATCAATTTTGTTTATCTTCTCAAACAACCAGCTTTTAGTTTTATTGATCTTTGCTATTGTTTCCTTCATTTCTTTTTCATTTATTTCTGATCTGATATTTATGATTTCTTTCCTTCTGAGAACTTTGGGTTGTTTTTTTTTTTTTTGTTCTTTCTTTAATTGCTTTACGTGTAAGGTTAGGTTGTTTATTTGAGATGTTTCTTGTTTCCTGAGGTAGGATTGTATTGCTATAAACTTCCCTCTTAGAACTGCTTTTGCTGCATCCTATAGGTTTAGGATCATCGTGTTTTCATTTTCATTAGTTTCTAGGTATTTTTGATTTCCTCTTTGATTTCTTCAGTGATCTCTTGGTTATTTAGTAGTGTATTGTTTAGTCTCCTTGTGTTTGTATTTTTTACAGATTTTTTCCTGTAATTGATATCTAGTCTCATAGTGTTGTATCAGGAAAGATACTTGGTATGATTTCAATTTTCTTAAATTTACCAAGGCTTGATTTGTGACCCAATATATGATCTATCCTGGAGAATGTTCCATGTGCACTTGAGAAGAATGTGTATTCTGTTGTTTTTTGATGGAATGTCCTATAAATATCAATTAAGTCCATCTTGTGTAATGTATCTTTTAAAGCTTATGTTTCCTTATTCATTTTCGTTTTGGATGACCTGTCCATTGGTGAAAGTGGGGTGTTAAAGTCCCCTACTATGATTGTGTTACTCTCGATTTCCCCTTTTATGGCTGTTAGTATTTGCCTTATGTATTGAGGTGCTCCTATATTGGGTGCATAAATATTTACAATTGTTATATCTTTTTCTTGGATTGATCCCTTGATCATTATGTAGTGTCCTTCTTTGTCTCTTGTAATAGTCTTTCTTTTAAAGTCTATTTTGTCTGATATGAGAATTGCTACTCCAACTTTCTTTTGATTTCCTTTTGCATGGAATATGTTTTTCCATCCCCTGACTTTCATTCTGTACGTATCCCTAGGTCTGAATTGGGTCTCTTGTAGACAGCATATATACAGGTCCTGTTTTTGTATCCATTCAGCCAATGTATGTTTTTTGGTGGAAGCATTTAATCCATTTACATTTAAGGTAATTATCTATATATATGTTCCTATTACCATTTTCTTAATTGTTTTGGGTTTATTATTGTAGGTCTTTTCCTTCTCTTGTGTTTCCTGCCTAGAGAAGTTCCTTTAGCATTTGTTGTAAAGCTGGTTTGGTGGTGCTGAATTATCTTAGCTTTTGCTTGTCTGTAAAGGTTTTAATTTCTCGGTCAAATCTGAATGAGATCCTTGCTGGGTAGAGTAATCTTGGTTGTAGTTTTTTCTCCCTCATCACTTTAAGTATATCCTGCCACTCCCGTCTGGCTGGCAGAGTTTCTGCTGAAAGATCAGCTGTTAACCTTATGGGGATTCCCTTATGTGTTATTTGTTGTTTTCCTCTTGCTGCTTTTAATATTTGTTCTTTTTATTAAACTTTTGATAGTTTGATTAACATTTGTCTTGGCATGTTTCTCCTTGGATTTTTCCTGTATGGGACTCTCTGTTCTTCCTGGAGTTGATTAACTATTTCCTTTCCCATATTAGGGAAGTTTTCAACTATAATCTCTTCAAATATTTTCTCAGTCCCTTTCTTTTTCTCTTTGTCCTCTGGGACCCCTATAATTCGAATGTTGGTGCATTTAATGTTGTCCCAGAGGTCTGTGAGACTGCCCTCAATTCTTTTCATTCTTTTTTCTTTATTCTGCTCTGCAGTAGTTATTTCCACTATTTTATCTTCCAGGTCACTTATCTGTTCTTCTGCCTCAGTTATTCTGCTATTGATCCCTTCTAGAGAATTTTTAATTTAATTTATTGTGTTGTTCATCACTGTTTGTTTACTCTTTAGTTCTTCTAGGTCCTTGTTAAACGTTTCTTGTATTTTCTCTATTTCCAATATTTTGGATCATCTTTACTATCATTATTCTGAATTCTTTTTCAAATAGACTGCCTATTTCCTCTTCATTTGTTAGGTCTGGTAGGTTTTTGCCTTTCTCATTCATCTGCTGTGTGTTTCTCTGTCTTCTTATTTTGCTTAATTTACTGTGTTTGGGGTCTCCTTTTCGCAGGCTGCAGGTTTGTAGTTCCTGTTGTTTTTGGTGTCTGTCCCCAGTGGCCTAGGTTGGTTCAGTGGGTTGTGTAGGCTTTCTGGTGGAGGGGACTAGTGCCTGTGTTCTGGTGGATGAGGCTGGATCTTGTCTTGCTGGTGGGCAGGTCCACATCTGGTGGTGTGTTTTGGGGTGTCTGTGGCCTTATTATGATTTTAGGCAGCCTCTGCACTAATGGATGGTGTTGTGTTCCTGTCTTGCTAGTTGTTTGGCATAGGGTGTCCAGCACTGTAGCTTGCTGGTAGTTGAGTGGAGCTGGGTCTTGGCGTTGAGATGGACATCTCTGGGAGATTTTTGCCGTTTGATATTACATGGAGCTGGAAGGTCTCTTGTGGACCAGTACACTGAACTTGTGTCTCCCAGCTCAGTTGCACAGCCCTGACACCTGGCTGGAGCACCAAGAGCTTGTCCTCCACACGGCTCAGCATAAAAGTGAGGAAAAAAAGAAAGAAGAAAGAAGATAAAATAAAATAAAATAAAATAAAGTTATTAAAATAAAAAATAATTATTAAGAAAAAAAATTTTAAGTAATAAAAAACAAATCAAACAAACAAAAATGGACAGACAGAACCCTATGACAAATGGTAAAAGCAAAGCTATATAGACAAAATCACACAGAGAAGCATACACATACACACTCACAAAAAGAGAAAAAGGGGGAAAATATATATATATCTTTGCTCCCAAAGTCCACCTCCTCAATTGGGGTGATTCATTGTCTATTCAGGTATTCAACAGATGCAGGCACATCAAGTTGTTTGTGGAGCTTTAATCCGCTGCTTCTGAGGCTGCTGGGAGAAATTTCCCTTTCTGTTCTCTGTTCGCACAGCTCCCGGGTTTCAGCTTTGGATTTGGCCCCGCCTCTGCCTGTCGGTCGCCTGAGGGCATCTGTTCCCTGCCCAGACAAGACGGGGTTAAAGAAGCAGCTGATTCGGGGGCTCTGGCTCACTCAGACCGGGGGGAGGGAGGGGTACGGAGGAGGCGGGGCGAGCCTGTGGCGGCAGAGGCCAGCGTGACGTTGCAGCAGACTGAGGTGCGCCGTGTGTTCTCCCGGGAAAGTTGTCCCCGGATCACGGGAGCCTGGCAGTGGTGGGCTGCACCGGCTCCCGGGAGGGGCGGTGTGGAGAGTGACCTGTGCTCGCACACAGGATTTTTGGAGGCGGCAGCAGCAGCCCCAGCGTCTCATGCCCGTCTCTGGGGTCCGCGCTGATAGCCGCAGCTCGCGCCCGTCTCTGGAGCTCCTTTAAGCGGCACTCTTAAAACCCTCTCCTCGCGCACCAGGAAACAAAGAGGCAAAAAGAAGTCTCTTGCCTGTTCGGCAGCTCCAGACCTTTTCCCAGACTCCCTCCCAGCCAGCCGTGGTGCACTAGCCCCTTCAGGCTGTGTTCACGCAGCCAACCCCAGTCCTCTCCCTGCGATCTGACCGAAGCCCGAGCCTCAGCTCCCAGCCCCCACCCGCCCCGGCGGCTGAGCAGACAAGCCTCTCGGGCTGGTGAGTGCTGGTCGATCCTCTGTGTGGGAATCTCTCCGCTTTGCCCTCCACACCCCTGTTGCTGCACTCTCCTCAGTGGCTCTGAAGCTTCCCCCCTCTGCCACCCGCAGTCTCCACCTGCGAAGGGGCTCCTAGTGTGTGGACACTTTTCCTCCTTCACAGCTCCCTCCCACTGGTGCAGGTCCTGTCTCTATTCTTTTGTCTCTGTTGTTTGTTTTTTCTTTTGCCCTACCCAGGTACGTGGGGAGTTTCTTGCCTTTTGGGAGGTCTGAGGTCTTCTGCCGGCGTTCAGTAGGTGTTCTGTAGGAGTGGTTCCACATGTAGATGTATTTCTGATGTATTTGTGGGGAGGAAGGTGATCTCCGCATCTTACTCTTCCACCATCTTGAAGCTCCTCCCCATATTTTAAAAATAAGAAGCATAATATTTCCTACCACAGTGTTGTTAGGAGTATAGAAGACAGTATATGTGACATTAGAATGCTTTGCTTATAGAAGATTCTCAAATATTTAATTTACTGGAATTTCTTTGGAATTATCCCTCTTATATGAAGTCTAAGTGATTAAGTTTCAATAAGGTAAGATATCCACAGCTTTTACTATTAGAAATGTGAAGCCTCCTTGTTTGTTATGCCAATCAAATGAGGTTGTCCAAATAAATTCCTCAATTCTTTTGGATTGAAAGAAGAATTCAAAAGAATCCATTGCAGGAAGGAATGTGTTATGATACCTGTGATCCAGTAAATTCTAGCTCCAGCTAAATAAAATTCTAAGGCAGTCTTTTCTTTTACTTGCACAACATTTTTCTGGGTACAGATCTCAAACTCAGGCAAATAATGGTCCCTGTAAAGTGGAACTCAAAAAATCATCACAAAGAAGTACACAGAGTAAAGGTAATTTGGACAAGATTGCAATGAAGTCTAGCCAAATCTAGCTCCTGGAGGTAATGCTATAGCTATCATACTTAATACCTTTAATATTTCTTTATTGACTCAGCTGACTGTTTGTTCTTCACTTCATTTCTGGCAGAAAGTCCACAGTTTTTCAGACCACCAATAATTATTCTAAAATGTTTAAATATGAAGAGTTCTTGCCTTGTGCTATGTTAACTGAGGCCTTAAACTAAATGATGAAGAAAAATTCCCATGCATCCATGCCTCAAAATCAAAATCCAATTTGAGCAAATCTCTTTCACTGTCATAAAAATGCAACCTCAGTCTCTTATCTCAAGTGAGACTCAGAAAAGCCCTCCCCAAAAGTGCCCCGTTTTGTGCCCAGACCAAACCTGAGGACCGCATGTCATTTATATGTACCTTAGGAAACAGGAAAAAGCAACAGAACCAATCTAAATGAGGTGTCAGTAAGGAGCACCAATTCCATTGATGTCATGAGGCCTGATTTAGTTGCTGGTGAGTTTTATAGAACTCCAGATATACTGCCACTTATATAGACTATTTTCATTATCAACAGAATTTTAGATAATATGGGGAGGCATAAAACAGTCCTTGTTTGTATGGAGTTATAATCTATGTTGATAATGAACACCTTTAGGAAAGTGAAACCAGAATTCAAAAATAAAGAAAATGGGAAAAGTGATTTTACGATTTAATGATTAATCATATCATGAAGTCAGTTGTACATTTAACAAAAATTTAAAAGCCTACAATTTGACAGGCAGTAGGTACAATTAAAAGCCAGCAGTGTTTACCTATAGAAACAGATTTTTGATATAGGTACTGGAAGTAATTTCTCTGCTATATTTAGATGCAAGAACTATATCTCCATAGGATCTGTGAACTTAAAAAATAGAAAAAGAAACTGGAAGGTGTTTTGTGAACAAATTCAAGGGGATTTATGAGTGAAGTGTAATGGTAACTTATACTAGCTTCAGTATATTGAAATTTTATGTTAATGGCTAATATTTACTGAGTAGTCACTATGTCACAGGCATTGTCTTAGGCACTTTCACATGAATTAATTTATTTAATCTACACAATAATATTTTGAGGTAGATGCTATTTACCCCATTTTAACCAGTGAGGAAATGGATATACACATGTGAAATAACTTTCTTAGGTTAAACAGCTCATAAGTAGCAAAGCTGGGGTTGGAATTCAGGAAATTGGGCATCAGAGTTGAGTCATAGCCACTAGGTATACTGATTTCCTGTCAAATAAATAGAGTGTTTAAGAAAAGTTTCCTATTTTGTTGAATTCAATATACTTTTTAAACTATAAAAGGAAAATACTGCTTCATTTGTTTTGTTGTCTAGCATGCTTCGATGATCAATTCAGTCTCTACTCTCTTCCATGTTCCCACAACAGTAACCACAGCACACACCTGAAATTAGATGTGGCATGTAGAGCTAAAGCTTGCATGGATTCAGATCATTTGTCTTCATAAGACATTATTACAGTAAAAGTGGAGGAAATTGAGAGAGGGGTGCAGCTGCTGGAGAATGTAGAGAGAGGGAGGGGAATGAAAAGCCCAGAGAAAAGGAGATAAAAGTATTTGAACTGTGAAATGGCCAGAGCATAATTAGTGCCAGGATTTTTAAAAAGATAACAGCAATAACTGTATCTACCTTCTTTGCCTTTTTATCAATAATTATGATCTATGAAAATCTATGCAAATTATTAAATTATACACGTACATATATATTTATATATTTATGTATATATGCACGTGTGTGTATATATATGTTTTTTAATCGTAAATTTAAAAAGTTTTTTCTACCCACTCTTCTTTCTTACTTTATCATGAGAAAAACAGTAGGCATGATAGGGTATAGACCCTACTTTAGTGAAAACATACCCCCCAAAAACACATCCCAGGGAAAGAACTCTAAGTCAACAGAAATATAAAGCATGTAATCAGAGCACTGAGAGGCTTAGGGTTCACTTATTCAGTCAATATTTCAGATAGTCCTGGGTATGGGTCTGGTCTCTCTCTCAAGCCACATTGTTCCAGATCATGTCAGGGGATAACTATTGATATTTCTAGATTTTGTCTTTACCCAAATTGTCACAATGAAAACCCATAACTTCCCTTTTCTCTTCTATCACTGATTAGGAAGTAGGAGTAAGACAAAGAAGAAGAGTTTTTCTATTTTGTTTTTACTTTTTAGAATAACAATATATATATATTTTAATGCCATATCATTTATTACAACCTAAAATGCATGCTGGAAGAAAACGAATAGCTATGACCCACCTACAATTTGCTTAGAAGCTATTTAAAAAAATGTTTTATATTGGAGTATAGTTGACTAACAATGTTGTGTTAGTTTCAGGAGTACAGCAAAATTATTCATTTACACATATACATGTATCTATTCTTTTACAAATTATTTTCCCATTTAGGTTATTACAGAATATTGAGCAGAGTTCTCTGTGCTATATAGTAGGTCCTTGTTGGTTATCTATTTTAAATATAGGATACAGTATATGTCAATCCCAAATTCCCAATCTATCCCTCCCTCCTACCCTTCCCCCCTGGTAATCATAAGTTTGTTCTCTGTCTGTTTCTGTTTCATAAATAAGTTCATTTTTACCATTTTTATAGATTCCACATATAAGCAGTATCATATGATGTTTGTCTTTCTCTGTCTAACTTACTTCTCTTAGTATGATAATCTCCAGGTCCATCCATGTTGCTGCAAATGGCATTATTTCATTCTTTTTAATGGCTGAGTAACATTCTGTTGTATATATATACCACATCTTCTTTATCCCTTCAACTATTGATAGACATTTAGGTTGCATCCATGTGTTAGCTATTGTAAATGGTGCTTCTATGAACATTCGGGTCTATGTATCTTTATGAATTATGGTTTTCTCTGGATCCCACTCTGCCCAGGAGTGGGATTGCTGGATCATATGGTAGCTCTATCTTTAGTTTTTTAAAGAACAGTTTTCATACTGTTCTCCATAGTGTCTGTATCAATTTACATTCCCACCAACAGTGTAAGAGGGTGCCCTTTTCTCCACACCCTCTCCAGCATTTATTGTTTGTAGACTTCTTGCTGATGGCCATTCTGACTGGTGTGAGGTGATATCTCATTGTAGTTTTGATTTGCATTTCTCTAATAATTAGCGATGTTGAGCATCTTTTCATGTACCTCTTGGCATCTGTAGGTCTTCTTTGGAGAAATGCTTAGAAGCTATTTTTAACCATTGTCTTCAGAGTCAGAAAAAGATGGTGAATGGCATCTGAAGAATCAGTGTGGTAGTGCTTTGCAGTACTTACAGAGGAATGGACATATGGGTGTGGAGGATGAATCGAAGTTCATGATAACACCTCAATCACATTTTTACAGAAGCATTGAAAAAGAAAACAGGCATACTGCAAAATATATTCACTATAAGCATATGTGAGAGACTAGACAACAGGGAATGAGAATGTTTGCTTTCATGACTGACAAATCAGAAACAAGGACTAAGGAATTTCTGATTCTGGCTTGACAGCATGTGGAATTCCACCGACCCACTCTCAGCTATACTGGTGAAAACTTTAAAAAACCAACTTATTTTAAGTTTTTGGAAAGGCATTATGGTTTTATAGCAAGTGAGGAAATATTTATTCAAGATGTTCTACTAAAACCTGGTAAGAACTACCAGAATCTATTGCATTTGAACCAAGACCCATACCCTTCCTTCCCCTTTCCAGCTAGCAAGACATAAATTCCACTTGGACTGGTAAAGCCAAGATCACAGGGTTGGATTCCTCTTCCCCAGGATCCTGTTCAGAAGGCTATCTTTCCAGGAGGGGCAGGATTTAAGCTTTTCTCAACCTGCTTGCAGCTATCTCTTACTGAGGCTATTTTCTGTCTGAGAATAGTTGAGAGGTAGAGACCACCTTCTTCCACTCAGTCCCATTTATTTTTTAATAGATCTTTATTGGAGTATAATTGCTTCACAATACTGTGTTTGTTTCTGTTGTAAAACAAAATGAAATCAGCCATATGCATACATATATCCCCATATCCCTTCCCTCTTGAGCCTCCCTCCCACTCTCCTTATCCCACAACTCTCTAAGTCATCGCAAAGCATCGAGCTGATCTCCCTGTGCTATGCTGCTGCTTCTGACTAGTTAACTATTTTACGTTTGGCAGTGTATATATGTTGATGTTACTCTCACTTCGCCCCAGCTTCCCCTTCCTACCCCCGTGTCCTCAACTCTATTCCCTATGCCTACGTCTTTATTCCTGTGCTGCCTCTAGGTTCATCAGTACCATTTTTTTTTTTTTTTTTAGATTCCATATATATATGTTAGCATATGGTATTTGCTTTTCTCTTTCTGACTTACTTCACTCTGTATGACAGACTCTAGGTCTATCCACCTCACTACAAGTAACTCAATTTCAGTTCTTTTTATGGCTGAGTAATATTCCATTGTATATATGTGCCACATCTTCTTTGCCCATTCATCTGTTGATGGACATTTAGGTTTGTTCCATGTCCTGACTGTTGTAAATAGTGCTGCAATGAACAGTGTGGTACATGTCTCTTTTTGAATTATGGTTTTCTCAGGATATATGCCCAGTAGTGGGATTGTTGGGTCATATAGTAGTTCTACTTTTAGTTTTTTAAGGAACATCCATACTGTTCTCCATAGTGGTTGTATCAATTTACATTCCTACCAACAGTGCAGGAGGGTTCCTTTTTCACCACACCCTTTCCAGCATTTATTGTTTCTAGATTTTTGATAGTGGCCATTCTGACCAGTGTGAGGTGATACCTGATTGTAGTTTTGATTTCCATTTCTCTAATAATTAGTGATGTTGAGCATCTTTTCATGTGCCTCTTGGCCATCTGTACGTCTTCTATGGTGAAATATCTATTTAGGTTTTCTGCCCATTTTTTAACTGAATTATTTGTTTTTTTGATATTGAGCTCCATGAGCTGTTTGTATATTTTGGAGATTAATCCTTTGTCTGTTGTTTCATTTGCAAATATTTTCACCCATTCTGATTGTTGTCTTTTTGTCTTGTTTATGATTTCCTTTGCTGTGAAAAAGCTTTTAGGTTTCACTAGGTCCCATTTGTTTATTTTTGTTTTTATTTCCATTACTCTAGGAGGCGGGTCAAAAAACATCTTGCTGTGGTTTATGTCAAAGAGTGTTTTTCCTGTTTTCCTCTAAGAGTTTTATAGTGTCTGGTCTTACATTTAGGTCCTTAATCCATTTGGAGTTTATTTTTGTGTATGTTTGTGTATGTTGTGTTTGTTTGGTAGTGTTCTAATTTCATTCTTTTACATGTAGGTGTACAGTTTTCCCAGCATCACTTATTGAAAAGGCTGTCTTTTTCCATTGTATGTTTTTGCCTCCTTTGTCATAAATTAGGTGACCTCTGGACTTTCTATCCTGTACCATTGATCTATATTTCTGTTTTTGTGCCAGTATCATATTTTCTTGATTACTGTAGCTTTGTAGTATAGTTTGAAGTCAGGGAGCCTGATTCCTCTAGCTTCGTTTTTCTTTCTCAAGATTACCAGTTTGCAGGGCAGATATTGAGACACAGATGTAGAGAACAAACTTATGGACACCAAGGGGGGAAAGCGGCGGCGGGTAGGGGTGGTGGTGTGATGAATTGGGAGATTGGGATTGACATGTATACACTGATGTGTATAAAATGGATGACTAATAAGATCCTGCTGTATAAAAAAATAAATTAAATAAAATTCAAAAAAATAAAAGATTGCTTTGGCTATTCAGGGTCTTTTGTGTTTCCATATGAATTGTAAAATATTTTGTTCCAATTGTATGAAGAATGCCATTGGTCGTTTGATAGGGATTGCATTGAATCTGTAGATTGCTTTGGGTCATATAGTCATTTTCACAATATTGATTCTTCCAATCCAAAAACATGGTATATTTCTCCATGTGTTTATGTCATTTTTGATTTTTTCATCAGTGTATTATAGTTTTCTGAGTGCAAGTCTTTTGCCTCCTTAGGTAGGTTTATTCCTAGGTATTTTATTCTTTTTGTTGCAATGGTAAATGGGATTTTTTCCTTAATTTCTGATTTTTTGTTTTTAGTGTATAGGAATGTCAGAGATTTCTGTGAATTAATTTTGTATCCTGCAACCTTACCAAATTCATTGATTAGTTCTAGTAGTTTTCCGGTGGCATCTTTAGGATTTTCTATGTAGAGTATCATGTCATCTGCAAACAGTGACAGTTTACTTCTTCTTTTCCAGTTTGTGTTCCTTTTATTTCTTTTTCCTCTCTGATTGTAATGGCTAGGACTTCCAAAACTATGTTGTATAAGAGTGGTGAGAGAGGGCAACCTTGTCTTGTTCCTGATCTTAGTGAAAATACTTTTAGTTTTTCACCATTGAGTATGATGTTTGCTATGGGTTTGTCATAAATAGCCTTTATTATGTTGACGTAGGTTCCCTCTATGCCCATTTTCTGGAGAGTTTTTATCATAAATGGGTGTTGAATTTTGTCAAAAGCTTTTTCTGCATCTATTGAGATGATCATATGTTTTTTATTCTTCAATTTGTTATTATGGTGTATCACATTGATTGATTTGCATATACCAAAGAATACTCGTATCCCTGGGATAAATCCCACTTGATCTTGGTGTATGATCCTTTTAATATGTTGTTGGATTCTGTTTGTTAGTATTTTGTTCAGGATTTTTGCATCTATGGTCAGAGTAATATTGGTCTATAATTTTCTCTTTTTGTGACATCTTTTTCTGGTTTTGGTATCAGGGTGATGGTGGCTTCATAGAATGAATTTGGGTTGTTCCTCCCTCTGCAATTTTTTGGAAGAGTTTGAGAAGGATGGGTGTTAACTCTCCTCTACATGTTTGATATAATTTGCCCGTGAAGCCATCTGGTCCTGGACTTTTGTTTGTTGGAAGATTTTTAATTTCAGTTTCAATTTAATTACTTGTGATAGGTCTATTTATATTTTCTAATTCTTCCTGGTTCAGTCTTGGAAAATTGTACCTTTCCAAGAGTTTGTCCATCTCATCGTGGTTGTCCATTTTATTGGTATGTAGTTGTTAGTAGTAGTCTCTTATAATCCTTTATATTTCTGCAGTGTCAGTTGTGATTTCTCCTTTTTCGTTTCTAATTTTACTGATTTTGTTCCTCTCCCTTTTTTTCTTGATGAGTCTGGCTAAGAGTTTATCAGTTTTGTTTATCTTCTCAAAGAACCAGCTTTTAGTTTTATTGATCTTTGCTACTATTTCTTCATTTCTATTTCATTTATTTCTGCTTTGATCTTTATGATTTCTTTCCTTCTACTGACTTTGGGTTTTCTTCGTTTTTCTTTCTCTAGTTGCTTTAGGTGTAAGGTTAAATTGTTTATTTGAGTTTTTCTTCTTTCTTGAGGTGAGATTGAATTGCTATAAGCTTCCCTGTTAGAATTGCTTTTGTTGTGTCTCATAGGTCTTGGGTCATTGTGTTTTTATTGTCATTTGTTTTTATGTATTTTTTTATTTCTTCTTTGATATCTTCAGTTACTTCTTGGTTATTTAGTGGGGCACTGTTTAGCTTCCATGTATTTCTGGTTTTTACAGTTTTTTTCCTGTAATTTGGATGCTGTGCTCTGACAATGCTGAGACTACTGGGACCCCAATCATCTACACCCCATCTCATGTGGTGGGCATTTGAAAACCAAGAGAGGCAAGCTACGGAGATCTGGAGATGCTGCCTCAACACCCATCAGGCACATAGTTTCTAAAGAGGGGATGCCCCTGAGAGACAAACATGTCATTGTCCCTTTGCCCAACTCTAGAACCATAACTGTAGAACAGTGAGCTCCAAATCCCTACCCAAAGGAATTGACTTTTTTACTATAAAATGTAGAGAAGTTCAAGCCTAAGGACACTCTCTAAAACAGTGGAAGTTGTGACCAAAACAGCTGGGAGAAAATTGCTAGATTCATTGGAATGGAGGCTAAACTATTTACACACCAGTTGGTTTTTCAGAGAGAAATGGGGAGAAAGAGTTTGGGAGAACACTTGTGGGGTCAGAAAATCTCCAACATCGACCTCAGGAACTATTCTTTAAAGGAAATGAACTTTGCTCTGATTACTCTGTGAATCAATTTGTGCCCCAGGAAAATACTGAAAACAATAGAGAAATCACCTAGCAATTAGTGGAGCTTAAGGTTTGGGTTTAGTTAGGGGAACTCAAAGGAAGTCTTATCAAAACCACTTTAATTCAAGGGTAACTTTGGAAATACCCAAGGCTATGCCCTCTGAGAAGCAATCAGAGGCTTAACAATATTGAATCTTCTCAATATCACATTATAGTTCTCCATTTATTTAGGACTTCTTCAGTTTCTCTCAACACTTGACTTTTATTTTTAAAACTTCAGTATGACTACTATGAGGAAGACTGTGAGCATTAGATAATAATACTAATAATGTGCATTTGCTCTGTGCTGACTCTTTAGCACATAGTAAAGTGCTATTGGGTAACTAATATTTGTTGGCTGATCTGATTTCTAACAGATAGTGAATGTTTACTGTATGCTACAAATTAGGTGTTGTATATTTGCCACATTTAATCCTCAGAAATATAATATTATGTAGGTAATCATACTATTATCTGCATAAATAATATAATACATTAGATAACATGAAATAGATATCATTCTCTTTCTTCCTTTCCATAAAAATGAACAAAATACACCTCTTTTTAAATGAGCTTTCAGAAATACCAGATTTGACAGGTAATGTACTCATTGAGTGTGGAGAAAGGAAGAATGAGGGACAGGAATGGGTGGTGATTCCTGTTTATACTCAGCAGCTTTTCTGAAGAAAACTATCAATACTTTGCATATTTGCTTGACACTAAAAATTGAAAGTAAAATTATAAAGACTATATGTCAAATTTTATTTTTACATAGAGTTTATGGTTATCATTCTTTTATAGTCTGGAATACTTATGTTGAAATAGCAAAATCTGATAGAAGAGTTTTTAAAGTTCAACAACTTGTAGCTCCATTTGCCAGGAATAAAATATTTAAGGTAAAATTGATTAGTATACTTGCATTTCTAGCTTAAATAAACTCTATTTTTAAATGTAATGTACTAAGAATGCTAATGGTATCAACAAAATAAATTGTTCATAATTCATGTTAATATTCTTAAGCTAATATACAGACTTAAGTTGATATGATAAACCCTTTAAAACAATTATAAAAATCTTCTCTGTAATTTCCACTTTTTGAAAAACATCCCCATTCCATATCACATTTTTCATGGCGGAAAAATGCACTTTTTTCTTCTCTTTTTTACTCTTTCCATCCTTGTATTTATTGAGATAAGTAATTTAGCATGTGTGAAACATGAAATACAATGGAGTCATTTATGTCAAGGAGTTTTAAAATGAAACCAGGAGGCCACTAAAAAGGTGGACCTTAGGCACATCCTCACCAGGTGGAGCCATGAACTTTTGAAATGGGCCAAACCACAAATATTCCAAGGACTCTGTAAGAACACTGTTGTCAAGGTAATAGACTTTTACCTCCCTCTAGTGATAGCCTTAGCAATCAATCATGTTTAGCCAAGACTAGCTTCTACTTCCAACTCCAATTAAATTTTTTGTAATATAAATCTCCCTTCTTTGCCTTTAAAAGCCCCTAAATTTTATTCCCTAAGTGGAACACTCTTTAGGTTACTACCTGAATCTGTGTGCCCCAAATTACAATTATTCTATTACAAATAAACACTTTATTTTTGAGTATTGTCTCCTAGGTTTGTCTAGGTGACATATTTGGTGTCAGAAGTGGGACCTGAGGCAATCTCACCACTGCAGGACTGATGTTTCCTGGAGTTGTGTATGAGCCTTTTGTGCTCACTGCATCCCTGAATGGTATCTCCTCTGACCATGAGTCCTCTCAGGCACCAATCTCCCTCCTTTTGTTTGAGGGAGCCACCTTTCTTTGGGATCTGAGGACAGTTGCCCTGGGATGACTGTCTGGCTATGCTGGCTCATGACCATTGCTGCTGGAGGGCTTCCCCTCAGTAGGAGTTTCCCTGGCTGGTGAGTACTCTACCTTTTGTGTGCATTACCACTGGAGGGGTTTCCCTGCTTGATAAGTACTCTACCTGTGTGTGCATTTTTCCACATTATTGGACTCCCTTTTCCTAAGTCTCTTCTAGAGATTCCTACCTCAGGGATTCTAGCTAGTTTTATGTTTAAGAACTATGGTCCTTTCTTTTGTAAAGTTTTGTCCTAGTGGACCAACAATACCAGAGCCCATTTAAGACCAGACAAATTGAATGAGATCTTTAATTTCTAAAGAATCAATAGTGCTACCTTCTGGCACACCTGTAAATATCTTCAAAAATGTTAAAATCTTACTAAGCATGCTTTGTGTTCTGAGAGCTTGACTTGGTAACCATCAGGTTGGGAGCCCCAAAATATAGCTGGACAGAAATGTGTGTTGAACTTCATTTGCATCTAGTGTCCTACCAAACTGCTGCCAATCCTCCAGGAATTACAACCTAGAGTTACAGTAGTACTTATGAGGAATGTTCCAATCAGATTAAAATCATTTAAGAATTTCACTTAAAGGCAAAGTCTTCAAAATTCCAAAAATAGCTTTATTGAAGGTTTCACTGCAAAAAACTAATAAAAAATTAAAGATAAGAGGTGCCTAAACAAACAACAAAAAAGGAGTACATGATTGTAAACAAAAGTCACTAAGTTAATGGCCTTATATCCCCATATCTACTTTTGAAGGAGGGCCACAGTATGGGCCTCTCCCAGAGTTGAGAAGACTCTAAGGGATTTTCTGGTAAACTGCTATGTTATTCCCTTAAACACCCAAGGGGGAACTAAAATTAAAATTAATTAAAGAAAAAAAAAACCTTGCCAATTTCTAGGAAATATTGAAGTTACACTCCCTACTTTAAACCTGACTCAGAACCTGCAGATGGCATCCTGGAAAAAACTAACAGATGGCATCCTGGAAAAAAACTAAAAGAAGCCCACTGAGGGTGGGAATTTTTATCAGAATCAGCATCCCCTGCATTGCTGTCTGCAGTGCCCAGTTGAGAAAGGAAAATAACATATCACATTGTATCTTCCTTTCCCAATCCAGACTTATTGGTTATTGATACTTTTTCTCCTAAGGATTTCTCCCAAAGAATCTATTGCTTTCTTGCTTGTCTCATTTTACATCCTAAGAACCTGGCTTTACTTTCTGACTGCCTGAGACATGAAAGTTGTCAATTCTGTCATTTGGCTATCTTTAGGAGTGACTCTAAATTTTGTAAAGATAATATCTTTTGGACTGTTTTGAGGTGTTCAGTACTTCCCCAATATTTATTGTTTGGCCCAGCTGAAAATTGACAAGATATTTAAAAGAAATTTTAAAGTAACTCTGTAGTCAAACATTGATCAAATTGGAAGCTAATATTCAGAGCTCAGTAAGAATTTTTTTTTAGACCTTCTCCTCCAAGCTAAATTTACCCAGAGGGGGAAAGTGTCCAACATAGGTGGGCGGATGTATCAGTCCTTTAGAATACAGACTATAACCCAGTTCTTTGAGGAACTGAGAGCAACAATCCTTATTTCAAAAATTCTTCCAAAACTAGAAATAAATCTCAAGAGGCAGTTCAAAGTTCCCAGAACATCCCCTATTTATCTTAAAAGACTTGTAACTCACATTTTTTTCCTGTGCCTTTTAGATATAAAAGTTTTACAGCATCTCCTCTGGGAACTCTTATCTTCACCATCTCCAATTCCTAAGATTAAAAAGGGGGGCGGGATATGTAAGGCCTTTTTAAAAATATAAACTGCTGTAGAAACACCTTTGCCCCAAAATCTAGTAGTTCAAGGAAACTTTTAAAACAAAAACTATAAGATCTCTCTTTTACATCTATCCGTATGTCTGTATGTATCTATATATGGTGTCTGTATGTATCTATATATGGTGTCAGTATGTGTATGTTGTATATATGTGATAGATCGATAGATAGATAGATAGATAGATAGATAGATAGATAGATAGAAACTAACCCAATGTTTTTCAAGCCCACATGATCTAGTATTATTCTTTAATAAATAAAAGCAAGATTATTGGCTTTATTTAAAAAGACATGCCTTTAGATTTATCAACATTAAGTATAATACATTTATTCTGCCTAAGTTAACTAAAAGTTAAATAAGTTCATGTTATCTCTGTTACAAAATTTGTCAGGAAAAAAAAAGCTTAAGGTGATAATAACGGCTAACTGCTTTAATGCCTCATGAAATTTTCATGAGAAATCTAAGTATGAAGAGATGAATTTAATATTTGTAAGTATGATTAAAAGTTTTTAGCTGAACATTTTAACAATAATTGTGTATCATAGCATATGTGCTTAAAAATAACTTTCAAAATTCTTTTTTGGTTATTAGAAACCTTAAAGTTTTACAAAGTTGAGTTAAATGATGAATTAAGTTAAATTCAGTAAATATCTATATCACTTCCAAATGAGATAAAATACTGAGCATTAATTGCTAAACAAGTCCAAGCTTACCTACTTTTGACCTCTAATTACAAACTAAAGATGTTTGGGTCTTTTAGTAAACATGTTTTATGCCACATTAAAAGATTGTACTATGAAAAAGTGTATGCTTCAAGAAATGATGAAATATATTTATAAACTTACCATTCAAAAAATAATGCTGGTATACAGAGAGTTCACAATTGCTTACTTCATAGTTTTCACTAGAAATTAAAATTTCTGAGGATTAAGGGTTCTAATCAACATATATGATTAAAACTGCTAAAATAATAAGATAAACAATTCTGTATGTAAGTAAAATAAGATGTATTTTGGGGTAAGAAAAGGTATGAGGTATAGAGATACATTTTACTGAGGGGAAAGAAAATAATAAAGTGGGTTATTTCTAAATTGGATAGAGGACAAGGAACAAACTAAAATGGACATTGAAAGTTGTAGAAGGTTTGTGGAAAAGGAACCTTGAGAAAAGAGTTCATCATTGGTCAAGACTGAAATAGATTGAAATAAGTAAATTACTTTCAATACCAAAAGTAAGCTGGTATAAATTTAGAATTTGGTTTTTCTCTCTGTTTAAAGGACAAACCTTAAACATAAAACATTGAGAGAAGAGGAAACGGCAGAGAAAGAAAGAGAGAATTTTGAATAGTCAAGTTGGCTAAAATTAAATTAACTATAAGCAATTTTAATTTAAGATTTACTACCAATGGTGCCCTTATGTAAAACTAAAACTTAGTTCTCTTCCAACTGCTAAAAGGACAAAGTTCATGAGACTATTGTTCTGCTCTTGATAAAGAGATTATAAAAGATTTTTTTTTAACCTTTGAGTAGTTTGCCTAGAAAGTAGGGATACAAAAATTTTACAAAAATATATAATTTTCTGTCTTCATCAAGTCTTTGATTACTTAAGTAAATTGAGTCTTTTTAATATTAAAAGAGCTAAGAGGTTTTACAACTATTTAACTTTCTGTATTTGCCTGTGAAGTTTTTAATTCCTACCATGGTTAAATGGACAACTAAATATTGTTTCTTAGTGACCTATGATCCTATTTGACCAAGTGTTTTAAAATCTTTTGATATTTCTGACAAAATTCCCAAAAATCAATTTCTAAATAAAATCTTTTAATCTGAAAGTGACTTTGGGATTTTTTTTTTCCAGAGGGCCCCTAGAAAAATCTCAAAAGATTTGTTCTCTCTCTTTGTAGAAAAGAAATGTTAAACCAGTTAGGCTTATATGGCATGTTAAATTACACAGGAAGCATTGTCAAATAAGTGATGACAAACTTTATGTTAAATGGCATGGGTGAATGTTATTAATATGTGTTCTAAATATTATATGAATTTCCTAGAAATCTGAGATGTCCTGGTAAAATATTATCAGTTATATTTCTAGTTATTATCTAAAAATGTATCTTACAAACATAACCAAATTTCTTTGTTAATTGCATTATAAGACTCAGATATTTAGCTATGACATTTTAAATCTTTGTCATTTTTAGACAGTTATTGTTATACTCTAATGCCTTTGTAAAAATGCTTCATCTTCAAAAAGATTCATAGAAAGGACTTTTTGACAAATATAGGTTTCTGATAACTTTCAGATCACACCACTGAACTGTGTAAGAAATTACAGAATTCTAATGGAAAAACTGATGGTTTCATAAAACTGCTAACAAAAGATTAAAATCAGTAAGAATTAATTACATAGGACTGAATGAACTGATGAATATAATTATAACTTTTATGACTTTTTGTCTGAAATATTACTGTAAGTCCCCTGCATACGAACCTTCAAGTTGTGAACTTTCAAAGATGTAGACGTGTTCCATCAACGGCAGGCATGACTGAAATTGCAACTTGCCCTCCATCTACTATTGCTGACGATCCTTCAGTTCTACCATCTCCCACCTCTTCTCCCTCCTCCAGTCAGTAACTCTTCTTACCTGTTCACTTGATGCCAGCCCTTCTATGCCAGCTGTTGTACTGTACTACTGTACCTTTCAAGGTACGTACTGTAAGATTAAAAATGTTTTCTTTATTTTTGTATTTGTTTTTTACGTATTATTTGTGTGAAAAGTATTATAAACCTATTACAGTACAGTACCATGTAGCCAATTGTGTTAGTTGGGTACCTAGGCTAACTATGTTGGACTTACAAACAAATTGGACTTACAAACATGCTCTAGGAATGGAACTCATTCGTATGTAGGAGACTTACTGTACTAGGTTTGTAATCTTTGTTTTCCAGATATAAGGAGACCTTTCCTCTTATGCTAAGTATGACTAAAGCAATTTGGTAAATTATACCTTTGTAAGCAGAATTGAAACATTTAAGTTTTTATCTCTACCTGACTCCTCCAGAATTCAGAAACTTAGTGAGTGTTCTTATTGTCATTGCAATATAGTTACTTGCATAAGTTCAATAAGAATGTGTTTTCTTATAATAGGACACAATTTGAAATATTGGTTGTATTAGCAAGGATTTGACTGGAATGCCATATTTGAGAGAGACATGCATATAATCAGATATAATCAGACAGCTTTAAGTAATTAAGATTGACTTTATAGAACCAATAAGACCCCTTGGAAAAACAGCCTGGTACTTCCCAGAAGTCTTACAAGTATCATTTCCTGGCAGGTGCAAGAACCTCAAGATATTTGGGGGGAACTTGAGAAAACAGAAATTCACCCAAATCTATAGGTATGGCAGGTGAGTCTGATGGCAAGTCCTTGGATTGGCTTCCTGACATTGAGAGGCATTTAAAAGTCCAATCTGAAATTTCTTATGAAAAGTTCCATCAAAACAGATTTAAAAGAGCCTATATGAAAAAAAAAAAGAGCCTATATGATCATTCACTTTTCTTGTTACACTTATTTAAATAATCAGACCAAGTCTGTTGAAACTAGAATTATTTTGCTAACAATTTAGTCTTAATTTGCCTATCATTGATAAAAATGGGGATAATTTTAGAGAGAAAGTTATGTTTAAGTAATACACCTTTGTAGATATTAGATTTTCGTGCTGTTCATTTTCTTTGAGGTTTTGTTATATACATGTAAACTGGACTGGTTCCTGAATTCTTCTAATTTCCTCAAATAACTGATTATGACTCTCCAAACTAACATTTCTAATTTTCTCCCTTCCTTTTGATTTGGAATCATTGAGAACTTAAAAATGCATTTTTTATATCATAGAATGTTTTGTTATGCTCTCTTCTAGGAGTTTTATGGTGCCACGTTTTATGTTTAAGTCTTTAAGCCATTTTGAGTTTATTTTTGTGCATGGTGTGAGGGTGTGTTCTAACTTCATTGATTTACATGCAGATGTCCAACTTTCCCAGCACCACTTGCTGAAGAGACTGTCTTTTTCCCATTTTATATTCTTGCCTCCTTTATCAAAGATTAATTGTCCCTAAGTGTGTGTATTTATTTCTGGGCTCTCTATCTGTTCCATTGATCTGTATGTCTGTTTTTATACCAATAGCACACTGTTTTGATTACTGTAGCTTTGTAGTATTGTCTGAAGCCTGGAAGAGTTATACCTTCTGCTTTGTTTTTGTTCCTCAGGATTGCTTTGGCAATTCTGAGTCTTTTATGGTTCCATATAAATTTTTGGATTATTTGTTCCAATTCTGTGAAAAATGTCATGGGTAATTTGATAGGCATTGCATTAAATCTGTAGATTGCTTTGGGTAGTATTGCCTTTTTAATAATATTAATTCTTCCAATCAAAAAGCATGGGATATCTTTGATTTCCTTTATTAATATTTTATAGTTCTCAGTGTATAAGTATTTTACCTCCTTTGTGAGGTTTATAACGAGGTTTTTTTTTTTTTTTTTTGGTGCAATTTTCAAAGGAGTTGTTTTTTACATTCCCTTTCTGATATTTCATTGTTAGTGTAAAGAAATGCAACTGATTTCTGAATGTTAATCTTGTATCCTGCTATTTTGCTGAATTCATTTATTAGATCTAGTAGTTTTTGTATGGAGTCCTTAGGGTTTTCTATATATAGTATTATGTCATCTGCATATGATGACAATTTTACCTCTTCCCTTCCAATTTGCATACTTTTTATTTCTTTTTCTTGTCTGATTGTTGTAGGACTTTCAATACTATGTTGAATAGAAGTGGTGAGAGTGCACATCTTTGTCTTTTTCCATATTTTAGTGGGAAGGCTTTTAGCTTATCACTGTTGAGTATTATATTGGCTATGGGTTTGTCATAAATAGCTTTTATTATGTTGAGATATGTTCCCTGTATACCCACTTTGCTTAGAGTTTTTATCATGAATGGATGTTGAATTTTGTCAAATGTTTTTTCTGCATCTATTGAGATGATCATGTGTTTTTTGAGTTTTCTTTTGTTAATGTGGTATATTACATTGATTGATTTGCATATGTTGAACCATCCTTGTGAGCTTGGGATTAATCCCATTTGGTTGTGATGTATGATCTTTTTTATGTGTTGTTGGATCGGTTTGCTAATATTCTGTTGAGAATTTTTGCATCTATATTCATCAAAGATATTGGCCTGTAATTTTCTTTTCTGGCGGTATCTTTGTCTGGTTTTAGTATCAGGGTAATGGTAGCTTCATAGAATGTCTTTGGGAGTGTTCCCTCCTCTTCAATCTTTTGGAAGAGTTTAAGAAGAATAGGTATAAGTTATTCTTTGTGTCTTTGGTAGAATCTGCCTGTGAAGCCATCTGGTCCTGGACTTTTGTTTGCAGGGAGTTTTTGTTTTTTTTTTTCATTACAGATTCTACTTTACTTCTAATCATCTGTCTGTTCAAATTATCTATTTCTTCCTGATTCAGTTTTGTTGGGCTGTTGTTTTCTTAGGTCAGTCTCCCAAGGCAATAGAAATAAAAACAAAAATAAACAAATGGGACCTAATCAAACTTACAAGCTTTTGCACAGCAAAGAAAATCATAAGAAAACAAAACAAAATGGAATGGGAGAAAATATTTACAAATGATGTGACCGACAAAGGTCTAATCTCCAAAATATAAAAACAGCTCATACAACTCAACAACAAACAAACAAACAACCCAATAGAAAAATGTGCAGACCTTAATAGACATTTATCCAGAGAAGACATACCAATGGCCAGTAGGCACATGAAAGGGTGCTCAACATCACTAATTATTAGAGAAATGCAAATCAAAATTACAATGAGGTACCACCTCACACTGATCAGAATGGCCATCATTAAAATGCCTACAAATAACAAATGCCAGATAGGATGTGGAGAAAGGGAACCCTCCTACACTGTTGGTGGGAATGTAAGTTGGTGCAGCCACTATGGAAAACAGTATGGAGGTTCCTCAGAAAACTAAAGTTAGAATTAACATATGCTATAGCAATCCCCACTCCTGGGCATATACCCAGACAAAAACTATAATTCAAAAAGATACATGCACCCTTATGTTCATAGCAGCAGGATTCACAATAGCCAAAACATGGAAACAACTAAATGTCCATCAACAGATGAATGGATAAAGAAGAAGTGGTACAAGTATACAATGGAATACTACTCAGCCATAAAAAAGAACAAAAATTGACCTTTGCAGCAACATGAATGCAACTAGAGATTATCATACTAAGTGAAGTAAGTCAGAAAGAGAAAGACAAATACCATATGATATCATTTATATGTGGAATTAAAATATGGCACAAATGAACCTATCTACAAAACAGAAACAGACTCACAGACATAGAGATTAGACTTGTGGTTGCCAAATGGGAAGGGGGGAGGAGAGGGATGGACTGAGAATTTGGTGTTGTTAGATGCAAATTATTACATTTAGAATGGACAAACAACAAGGTCCTACTGTATAACACAGGGAACTCTATCCAATCTGCTTGGATAAACTATAATGGAAAATAATACTTAAAAAATAGAATGTATATATGTGTAAAACTGAGTCACTTTGCTATACAGCAGACTGGCACAGCATTGTAAATCTACTTCAATAAAAAATATATTGTTCTATGAAAAAAAACTGCCTTTTTTCCCAAACTTCTGCAAACTGAAATTAGACAACTTAATATAAACTTTAGAAAAGTTGTCACAATAGCTCATGTTTGCACAATCTTTGTGCCTGTTGCTGTATGGACCATTCAGAAAGTTTACCAATACACCTGATGAGATCATCTGGGGCATTAAAACTGCAAACCAGGAAAATTTGTCAGATTGCCACTGTCTGCCCTTACTCCATCTGAAGATGCTTCAAGCCTGACATTTAGAAATCTCAACAGGCAGGCTTGAGAACTCAGACACTGGGTTTATAATTTGCTCCAACCATTAACTTTTGTTTTTCCTTTGCTTCCCTCAGTGTTTGACAAACTGATAGGTAACCATAGTTATATTATACTATATAATATGTCACTTGTTAAAAAATATCCAGTCTTGGGACTGCAAAGATTCAGTCTTTAACTGCATGATCATGTCTTTGGCTTTCTTAGAATAGGATTAGTCTGTAATAGACAAAAAAAAAATCATCTTTGGATTCCTAGAAGTCACTTGTCCAGTTCTGCCCATGATAAACTGCAAAGTGAAAGAGAATGGCTTATTTATATAAAACAATAATTAATGCCCTAATAGAGCTTCCAAAGGCGTTCTATGTTCCCCACTCTGTGCACCTTCATTTCCTGATCTGTAAAATGGGCATAACAGTAGAGTCTATCTCATAAGGTTGTTAATAGGGTCAAATGTTAATATAAAATAAACACTTAGTAATATATAAGGAATATAATAATTGACATGCATGTGTCAATGAGTACATGAGTACTTATGTCAAAGGTTTTAAAATAGAGCTAAGAGGCCATTAAGGAGGTGGACCTTACCCACGTCCTCACCAGGTAGAACCATGAACTTTTTTTTTTTTTAACATCTTTATTGGAGTATAATTGCTTTACAATGGTGTGTTAGTTTCTGCTTTATAACCTGAGAAAACCATAATTCAAAAAGAGTCATGTACCACAATGTTCATTGCAGCACTATTTACAATAGCCAGGACATGGAAGCAACCTAAGTGTCCATCAACAGATGAATGGATAAAGAAGATGTGGCACATATATACAATGGAATATTACTCAACCATAAAAAGAAACGAAATTGAGTTATTTGTAGTGAGGTGGATGGACCTAAAGTCTGTCATACAGAGTGAAGTAAGTCAGAAAGAACCATGAACTTTTGAAATGGGCCAAACCACAAATATTCCGAGGCCTCTGCAAGAACACCTGCAATTTGTCAAGCTAATGAACTTTAACTCCCTCTAGTGATAGCCTTAACAATCAATCATGTTTCGCCAAGAGGAGCTTCTGCTTCCAACTCCAATTTAAATGCATTGTGATTCAAACCTCCCTTATTACCTTTAAAAGCCCCTGACTTTTACTCCTTAGTGGGACATGGTTTGGGTGGATATCCGAACCTGTGTGCCCTGAACTGCAATTATTTGACCCAAATAAATGCTTTTTGAGTCTTGCCTTCTACGTTTCTCTATGTTGACATAGAGAAACCTAGAGTTTAATGACAATACAGAGTTGTGGAAAGGACACAGATTTCTAAACCAGACTATCTAGTTTTAAATCCCAGCTATGGGCATTTCTAGCAATTTGGACTTTGTGGTGCACTTGAACACTAATACTAACTTTTTTGTTGTGAAAAGAAAAGATACAAAGTGACTTCATTCAGTGAGTGTTCAGTAAAATGTAGGTGCCATTATTGTTAGAATAATTCCAAAATACACTCTATTGCTTATTTTATGTTTCCAGAAATAAAGCTTTTTGTTACAGACAGTATATTTAAGGGCACTTAAGGATAAAATAGCATGAACTATTATCATTATTACAATTATGAAACATTATTAAAAGAGTCCTCAGATATCACTTTTCTAATGTTTCCTATATGCCAACTTACTTTATACTTTTCCAAACCATGCTTCTCCATCCCTTTCAGTCAATTATTTCACCAACTTTCTTACACTCCCCTTTTGTCATTCAAACTGTTCTTTTTTTTTTTAATTTGTTTATTTTAGTCTTGGCTGCACTGGGTCTTCATTGCTGCACACAGGCTTTCTCTAGTTGTGGCGAGCTGGGGCTACTCTTCATTGCAATGCGGGCGCTTCTCATTGTGGTGGCTTCTCTTGTTGCCGAGCACAGGCTCTAGGCACGTGGGCTTTAGTAGGTGCAGCGCGTGGGCTCTAGAGCGCAGGCTCAGTAGTTGTGGCGCACGGGCTTAGCTGCTCCACAGCATGTGGGATCTTCCCGGACCAGGGATCTAACCTGTGTCCCCTGCATTGGCAAGCGGATTCTTAACCATTGCACCACCAGGGAAGTCCCTCAAACTATTCTTAAAAGTTGACAACTTTCACAAGATATTTTTAGAAGAAAAGGAAGCTACTAGTAATATATTTCTCTCCTCCTTTGTAAAGAAATATCATCTACGATGCAGACTTGGTAATTTTATTTGTCCATGCAATTTGATTTGATCGTTTAGGATATTTAAATGTGTGATTTGATGAAGTAATTCTTCCTAGAGCTAAAAGCCCACTCTTCTCTCAATTTTTGAGATTATAAATTTGAATGAGGTGATGTAGTTTTCTGGTATCAACTGCATTTGTAATCAATTTCATAATGGAGAGCATTATTTTGTGCTTGCTCTGGGGGAAAAACTCAATTGTTTTTATCAAAGAATTCACTTTGCCATAGTAAAAAATTAAAACACTTGATGGTTACATGTCACTATTTGACAACACAGAAGGGATTAGGAAAGAATGAATTGGTGTTTCCAAAAATCCCTTTTACCAATTTTCACCATATTACTTTCTATTCATACCTTTCTGTCTGATTCTTTGAAATGATGACACTATTATATTCCATTGTACCCACAAACAGAAATTCACCAATATGTCCTGCTACCTATTCACTATTTTTATATTATTCTGTTATGTAATGATTAGGGTTTATTTCCTGAAGCACTTCTAAGCTAACAGTCCTTTTTTATGATTTGAGAATATAACAACATATTTCTATCAAAACATTTGTATGTAACAAATGTTAAGCCACAGCATGATAAGGACATCAGAGTATTCCATCCAAAGCCAGGTACACTAAGTATTACTTGATATAAAATGGGCTATTTTACTATATTTTGTTATAAAACAACAACGTAACAATTATTAAGTATACTATGGGATATCTATAAAAATCATAATTAAGTTAGCATCTCAAAATTTTGAAATGTATTTTAAAATATTTTTATCCTTTTTCTTTTCTTTTGAAGCTACACATCAAAACATTTAAAGATCACACAATGAAAATGCATCATAAATGGACATGGATCTAAAACCCAGTCTATACATCAGGTAACTGAGCAGGTACAGCTGGACCAGCACAAAAGGGTGTGACATACCTCAGTGGAAGGTTTGGCAATGTACAGAGGAATGTTGCCCAAAGGTAATAAGGAAATAAGACAGGGTAAATAAGAGATGTTCTTATTTGATTCAAGCATCTTCTTCCATCAGCAATTCATTCGAGGGTCTAGGCTCTTTTAATAAAACTTTGTCAATGTTAAAGATTTGGCTTTCTTGACCAGGTATCCGATAGGATTTACTCTGGGGGTCCTAAGGCCTGGATAAGATTTTTTTAAATTGTTGGTCCCGTATCAAGATTATTTGTGGTAGGTTATAATCTCCTTAATGACTGGGAATTGCTGCTTTACTGGTTGTATAATCTCCAGCTACACATTTCAAACAAACAACTTTTCAGTGCCCTCAGAGGTCTTGACCCTAAATTGAACATTAAACTTTTTTCTTCATGAAAAGATATGTAGGGCAACATTAACAAGTGTCATTGTTCTAACACATTTATTTAATTGAAATCATTGTGTTAGGGCACTGCTCTGTAAAATCTGTTAAGCTCTTCCCAAGACATATACTGAAGAAAGTAAGAGTGTTAAAATTTCCTTCGTAAAATATGTAGGGTCCTTTTAAGATAATTTAAGATAATTTGTCAGAGCTCAGATCTGACAAACTTTATAGCTTTCAAATGATTTATGATAAAAAATAATAGCTTAGTGAATTTAATGCAATCTTTCGGTCTAAGATATAACATCACAGATTATTGTGAGAGCATGTTTTTGTATGCATGTGTGTGAATTTTCATGATTGAATATTCTATTTAATTTACTATAGTATGAATTTGATTATAGGGCAACTAGTTAGGTAAGTTATCTAATGTACTTGATAATCTGTTGAATGTAAATAATTCTGTTTGTAATTTTGTGTAGTTAATCATTATTTTCAAGTTATTTTAATATTGCAAGTTTGGAAAGCTGTAGTAAACTTAGAAATGCATAAAACACTAATGGTACTTATGGAAATTAACACACTTTTTTTTACTCATTTATGAGCAAAAATTGATTTTCATTAAAGGAAATCCTACCCAAAATAAATGGTAAAATTGTACAATAGGAATATAATCAGCATCCTGATATAAGATTATCATTGCTGGCTATCTGGCTGACCTTAGAATACAGTTTACAATTTTTATTTTTCTCTCTGAAAAGATCTGTCAGAAGGGCAGAAAAGATGTCAGAAAGATCTGTCAGAAGGACAGAAAAGATGTGTCAGAAGTAAGAGGCACACAATCAAATTACCCAAGGTAGTGATGGTTGATTATAAGGATAGACATGAAATAAAGAAACAAAAGAAATCATGTCAACAGCCACACAGCTAGGTCTTAAGTAGAATAGTAGGATGAATCCCTGTCTTTCAATATACGATAGGAAAGACCAGTAATCCTGTGGTAGTGTTATCTTGTCTGTCACCCGTAAAAAAAGACATCTGTTTTTCCTTATTCTCAAGACTGTCACTAAGGAATGATGTTCTCAGTACTCTGCTACTCTATCTAATTTTCTTTTTTTCTTTTCTATATCTTCTTCTACAATGACTACCATTCTTTCAAAATGATCTCTATATCTCTATCTGTCTGTCTGAAATTTGGACTCCTATCCAAGTAAGAAAGATATTAGTTCAATCAATCATCATTCAGTATAGAACCCAGTATAGAGGTAATGTACAGCATTTACACTCGGGGTCATCTCAAAAATTAGAAACTTTCAATTTTTTCTAACCTCTAGGGGCATGCCTTTTGTTAGAGTGTGAACCATTGGTCAATAAGCTGAGGCTCTTGAAACGTAATCACATGATCCAAAATGAAACCAATTTTTTTTGGTGTCAATATCTGCAATCACTTTCTTTAGAAGGAAATTAGAAGTCCAGGAGACACTTAAGAGTGTCTTCATCTTTTCTCTGTATACCAACAACACTCACCTATACTTGTTCCTTTCCACACTTATTATACATTGTTCCCTGTATACTCATAAAACAAAAATACTGGGTCTATATACCAAGCATTGAACTAAGTATTGGAGATATAGCACTAAAGAGGAATAGCCCATTCCTTACTCTCACAAAGTGTACGCTCTAGTGGGAAGGGCTGATATACAACTAACAACACAGTTGATTATTTACTTAAAATTATTCTACATGTTATGTTATATATACATTATGTTAGGAGAGTGCACAAAAGGAAGAAGCAAGTCTTTTATGTGGAAGAGGTGTTTTAATGTGAGTTCTGAAGCATTAGTAGGGGTGAAGGAGTGAAATTTTCAAGTGGCGTCAGATAGGAGCAAAGACCCTAAATAAGAAAGGACAGTTGATACATCAAAATCATTGAGAAACAAAGTAAAGATAATGATGAGAAAGGCAGAGTGCACAGGTGAGGCATGCTTGTATGTTTGGAAGTATGTACAAGATGCTGATATGAAAGAAACTAAGTAGACAGAAGACAGAGCACACTGAACACACCATTTAGATGATGTAAATGATTCTATGTTTTTAACCACCAATAAAGCCTAAAGATAATTTCAAATAAGGAGAAGATATGAACAGATTTATACTTAAAAAAATCAAAATAAGAAAAATTGGTATTGATGAAATGCTATTATCTAATCAACAACTCATATTCAAATAGTCCCAATAATATTTTTTAGAGATTTTTTTTCCCAAATCCATGATCCAATCAAGGATCACACATTGCATTTAGTTGCAATATATTTTTATTCCCTCTCAATTTGGAACAATTTCTTATCATTTCTTTGGTTATTTTTGCTTTTGTTTTTGTTTTCTGACTTTCATATTTTTGAAAAAGACTAGTTATGCTGTAGAATGTCCCTCAATTTGGTTTTGTCTGATGTTCACTCATGCTCAGATTCAGTTAGTACATTTTTGGCAGAAATGCCACAGTCATGGTGTTTACTTCTCAATGTACCATGTCAGAAGATGCATGGTATTGGTTTCTCTTAATATTGATGATGGTAACTTTATTTGGTTAAAGAAATTAGGAGAAGAGAACAAATAATTATATAAGTAAAAGTAAGGGAAAATTGTATATAGACTTTGATATTTGCAACATATTTATCATTTTTAATCCTTTCTGTAGATCCATCTTTCCATTCTGAGGAACTTCCTTACGCTTTTCCTATAGTACAGATTTCCTGGGGACTGATTACCTTAGTTTTCCTTTTCCTGAAATTGTCTCTATTTTCCTGAAATTGCCTATATTTATGGAGGATGGTATCACTGGATATAAAATTCTGGTTTGATAGGATATTTTTGTTTTTTTGTTTTGTTTATTTTTTCTTTTCACATTTTAAAGATGCTCTTACATTATGCTCTGGCCTCCATTGTCCCTGATAAGAAGTCAGATTTTAGTTGTATCATCTTTTTTTTCTCCTGTATGTGCTATATAATTGCTTTTCTCTGGCTATTTTCCAGATATTTTTCTTTATCTTTGATTTTTATGAGTTTGATTATGATAGACATAAGTGTGTTTTTTGTTGGATTTATCTTGCTTGAGATTTACTGAGACTCTTGAACATTTAAGTGTGTGTGTGTGTGTGTGTGTGTGTGTGTGAATCAAATTTGGGAAAATATTTTCCATTATTTATTCAGATATTCTGACCTAATTCGTCTCTTTCCTCCAATCACATCCACATAATACTGCTGGTTATTTTCTTCTAGTCCTTGAGACTGTTTAATTTTTTGAATAAATGTATCTGTTTTTCATATTGAATGATTGAAACAAAGACCCCTAGTCCTTCTTTAATACTTAAAGAAAATGGCACATTACCCGAGATGTATAATGATATATTGTCTGTAACATATAACATTATATTCTATACCACCCTAAAAGAGATAAAATACATCACTACCCATTCAACCTTAATATACTATTGATTGTAAGACGCATCCCAACTTTAGAGATATTAAGATCTGAGAAAAAAGTCTCTCTGGAACTGAGGAAATCCTGTATTTTATAAAAATTATTTAAAAAGTAGTATAATGGATAAATTACTTTATTCTTCTTCCCTGCAGAACCCTAGTTTTTTTCCAGAAACTTTAATTATGTAGCCTTGTGACTCAGGGGAAGCTGATTTTGATTACCCTGAAGTTAACCATGGTAATTTCATCTCCCTTTTCAGTGACTAAGGGACCCAAGTTTAATCCAGTTAATAAAAGACGTTTCTCTAGGGGCTGCTACTGATTTGGGAGCTGCCTTTTGCTAAGCTGAACCAATCAAACTCAAGGAAAGACTAGTTTTTGATAGGAGAAGGAATTTTCACATCAGCTGGATATGCTCAAGAAATTATGTTGCTGTTACCAGCCATTTTGCAAATCAGAAGGGAAGCCAGTCTGAGGACCTAATCAACACAGAGAGATGGACAGAGAAATGGAGTCTGTATCTTGACTAAACCAATGCCTGGAGACCACTATACATTTAGGTTACTTACCAATACGTTTTCTTATTTTTTAGGTCAGTTTGATTTAGAGTTTTGATTATTTATATCTGAAAACACTCCAGCCAATACACTCTCTGAGCTAAAACCCAGCATCTCTAGGCTGGAGGTTCATTTACTTCTGACATTTTAAATTGATAACTATCCTCTCACTTTGTCTTCTCAGAAATTAGATCTATCCTTTGCTTTCCTGATAACCACACCCTGACCTTACCCCAAATTTGCTGTTGCCACTATCTCTCATTCCTCCAGCTAATTTTCCATGACTCTGGCTGACCTACCTATCTTTTTCTTTACCTTTGCCCACTGTTGACAGTATACAACTCCTCTTCCCGTGACATGGCCTAGATAGGATTGTTCAACTGAAGTTATTTTCTATATGCTGGCAATAAATCATACTAATGATAAAGAGCTCAAATCTGGGTGAAGCATAGCAGTGTATTCTCATAGTTGCTTTTCCGTTTTCAGGGAATCCAGCAGTTAAATGTATCCTTTGTTAGAATTGTCCCTTTGATGTTATCGTTTTAGGAGTTTCAGAAAACACTTAACAGTATTAAAATTTCTTGATCTAAACTTTATCCTATCTTTTCAGTCCACAATTGCATTCATGACTAAGTGACATTTCTGTTTCAATTTTCTGTTTAATTCTACATTGTCGTGCCATTTCAACTCTTTATGATCATATTTTTTTTAAGAATGAACATGTATTCTTACAGTCTATAGTTTTAGGATGAGACAAACATATTTTTAAAAAATATCTTTTCCATTGTTTTCTAATAACATATTTATTAGATAAATTTCTATCATATTCAATTTTTTACTCATACCATGTGTAAAGAAATAGCCATTTTACTTAAGCAGAGAAGGAAAGATATCTGACAACTTAAATTTGCATCTACTGCTTGATTTGGCCTTAACTACTTTTCAGAGAGGATCAAAGCAGAGAGAAAATAAGGGGTATGCCTAAAATGTTATGGAGAGCAAGATGAAGATTATAATATAAATGTAAAAGGTAAAAATCTCAGTCCGTGATCTCAGGTGTAAACGAAATCTATTTTCCAATAATTTATTTTAAATTTTATTTTAACTTAATTCTTTTTTCCAGTAAGGTCTGCACCCTCTTTTCTATCTGCCAAATAGAGTGTTAGGGGTAATAGAGGGAGATGGAGTTTTTGGAGGGGCTCTGGTCCTCATTTGCATCCAATCTACCCTGAAGACATTAAAATTTTTCAGGTCCATCTTATCTCCTGTTGCTAACACTCGTGGACCACTGCTGTATCCCCCTACATTATGCATGCCTTCCTCTTGGAACGTGTGCATGTGTGTATATGTCTGTATGTGTGTTATTGGATGTGTTTGAAGGCAGTTTTGGGTGACAGGTGGGGGAGGAAAGAGGGAGAAAAGTCAATGTGCTGCTTTCCTGAATGTTCTGTAGGCAAGAGAATTGTGACATTGTACCAGTTCCTCTCTAACTAGACACACAGGTCAATCTTAATGGCAGAGCCGAACGCAATAAACCTCACTGCCTTTTTAATTTCTTTGCCTTGAACAAGAACCATGTCTTCTGGTGTCTTCACATTCATAATCTATATGCTCAAAATATCCTTTTTATGACATAAATGTATATCCCAATTTCTCCAAGGCATTCCAAAGCACAGGCTTTTGAAACTTATAATTTTTATTACCTCAAAGCAGTCCTTGACATAAATTTCAAATGGCTACCTTAATTTAAAGAAAAAGTATTCTAAGTATTCTCTTTTTCTGATGTGTTATCCCTTTCCTGGAACAATAAACATAAAAATGCCTTAGCTGTTACCTGTATGGTAGGAGGGGGTCACTGATGAACAGAAGTTACAAGAAAAACACACATTGATTATTGTAGCACAATATTACTTCATTATACCAATACTGATCTCTTGCTGCTCTCCCCACTCTCAGTATTTCTGCCTGCAATAACATTCTTGCACCCATATATTTAAACAGAAACACCTATGATTGCCATATTTATCTTCCTAAAATACGACTCTGGTCTAGTTATGCAACTGATCTTTTGTTCCCCATTTTCTAGAAAATAAAGTTCAAAAAATAAATATTGTCTATAAGTAAATATTTATACCCCCAACATCCTATTTGCTCTTTTTCTCCATCTATCTAAAAGTCCCTAATCTTGAAAATACCTCAAATTCTTTTCTTCCCTGATGGCTTTTTGAATCACATCAGCTAACAACAATTTCTTCTTACTGGAAACAACAGTAATGATTGCCTACATCACAACTATATCTCTTAGGTATAGTCTATCTTGACTATTTCTATTTTTAATGTTCTTATAGATTATGAAAATAATTCTCTAAAGCACATGTCCCAAGTCTGCTCTTATCTTACTGTCTATAGCATGCTTTGCACTGAGTAACCACTTGAATAACTGTGATTTGATAGATTTGTCTAAAACCTAAGCAAATTTATTACAATAAAACCAGAGAAAACTTTTCCACTTTTGTTCCCTAATTATTCTGGCCATTCAGTCTTTTAAAATACATAATTCCACTTCCAATCTGAGACAAATATTTGAAAACAGAACAAAGAATTTATAACCATTCACATCACTGTTTCATTTGTTACTCCAATCAACAAAAAACATCACAAAATAAACATAGAAAAAAAAATACCCTAACCTTCAAAAACTTCTGCAGAAAACAACCAATAAATTGTTATTAGTCATCTAGAACTGAGTATGAGTCATCTAGAACTGATCACTTCTGGTCTTAGAAAGGAAACTTTTAAAAGTGTTTTTCAATGTCCCTTAAATAGAAATATGAAAAAAGTTCATTTGAGTTTATATTTTATGTCTCCTGTTGCATAACTGAAGAATGCAATGATGAATATTGAAGCAAGAGATGTGCCCATAACCCTGTTAAATTAGTAGAAAAAAAATCTGCTGAGGTTGAGATATTTACTTTCTCTTTGGTGATTCTATTTACTCCTCAGTCCTCATATGATGATACTATAACAATAATAATAACAGCAACGACAACCAATTTTAGAACAGCTATTCCAAGTTTAAAATATGTTGTGCTAGAAGATCTTCATGGTTATTAATAAAATATTAATTGAATTTCATGTAATAATTCATCATTCATACATTTTGTTACATATATATGTAACAATTTTTGTTCTTTTTGGACCTCATATTATGGAGTCCAAAGTTCAAACTCGGGAAGGAATCACATATATTAATTACTGTGGAAGGTATAAGATTCTTTTTTTTTTTAACATCTTTATTGGAGTATAATTGCTTTACAATGTTGTGTTTGTTTCGGCTGTATAACAAAGTGAATCAGTTATATGTATACATATATCCCCATATCCCCTCCCTATTGCATCTCCCTCCCACCCTCCATATCCCACCACTCTAGGTGGTCACAAAGCAACGAGCTGATCTCCCCATGGGATGCAGCTGGGGAAGGTACAAGATTCTGATTTAAAAATTTTCCTGTGACAGACTCAAAAACTAAACAATTCTCATAAACACTGTATTAAATTCAAAATTAGTCACAAGTATGCAATAGCATAAGATTTGGAAATACTAAGACTAATTTCAAATATGTTAATTAGTGTACATTAATATACTCAAGCTATGTCAACTATTTTATGTTTGCAAATATGGACTTCATATTATTGCTGAATGTTTTATGATTACTAAATAGAATATTTAAGTTGAAATCACACCCAGCTAACCACTGGAGTGACATATCTATGTATCACATAACCAATATACAAGGATGATATTGATAGAATTCAATTTGAATACATGAAATTGGAGGATACTTAAGAATATTCAAAAATGAGATAGCCAGCCAACCAGCCAGCCAAATACGGAAGAGAAATCTGATTTTACATGCAACAAAAAGTCACTAAAGATGATGGATGTGTTTATGGAAATATGGACAAACTAGAAGCCATCCTCTTTTAGACACACTTCATTTCCAATTCAAAAGTATATACACACAGAAATGTATACGTGTGTGTGTGTGTGTGTGTGTGTGTTTAGTGTATAAAATTGTTGCTTGATTCCTCTCTGAGAACCATAAAACAGAATGGTTTCCTAAGGCAATTAGCTGGGACAATAAAATAAACATAAAACAGAGGCTACACAAATGTAGATATACAAATCAATTACATTCCTCTATATATATTCATCCATTGATCCTCAGGAAAATATAGATGTATTTTTTTAAATGGTAACCTGTTTAATTGAAATTGAGTGGTAGAAGTTACTATGACACGGATGGGAACAATCATATCTGTTTAAGAATTAATCTGGAGAGTTTGATTTCCATTTGCATGAAATATCTTTTTCCATCCCTTCAGAGGGAACCTACCTCAACATAATAAAGGCCATATATGGCAAACCCACAGCAAGCATCATACTCAATGGTGGAAAACTGAAAGCATTTCCACTAGGATCAGAAAAAAGACAAGGATGTCCACCCTCACCACTATTATTCAACATATTTTGGAAGTCCTAGCCACAGCAATCAGAGAAGAAAAAGAAATAAAAGGAATACAAATTGGAACAGAAGAAGTAAAGCTGTCACTATTTGCCAACAACATGATACTCTACATAGAAAATCCTAAAGATGTCACCAGAAAACTACTAGAACTAATCAATGAATTTGGTCAGGTTGCAGGATACAAAATTAATGCACAGAAATCTCTGGCATTCCTATACACCAACAATGAAAAATCAGAAAGAGAAATTAAGGAAACACTCCCATTTACCATTGCAACAAAAAAGAATAAAATACCTAGGAATAAACCTGCCTAAGGAGATGAAAGACTTGTACTCATAAAACACTGATGAAAGAAATCAGAGATGACATAAACAGATGGAGAAATATATGTATCTCTTTAACATAAATCATAGCAAGATCCATTTTGACCCACCTCCTAGAGTAATGGAAATAAAAACAAAATAAACAAATGGGACCTAATGAAACTTAAAAGCTTTTTCACAGCAAAGGAAACCATAAACAAGACAAAAAGACAACCTTCATAATGGGAGAAAATATTTGCAAATGAAGCAACTGACAAAAGATTAATCTTCAAAATATACAAACAGCTCATGGAACTCAATGTCAAAAAAACAAACAATCCATTTTAAAAATGGGCGTAAGACCTAAATAGACATTTCCCCAAGGAAGACATACAGATGGCCAAGAGGCAAATGAAAAGTTGCTCAACACCACTAATTATTAGAGAAATGCAAATCAAAACAATGAGGTATCACCTCACACTGGTCAGAATGGCCATTATCAAAAAAGCCAGAAACAATAAATGCTGGAAAGTGTGTGGTGCAAAGGGAACCCTCTTACACTGTTGGTGGGAATGTAAATTGATACAACCACTATGGAGAACAGTATGGAGGTTCCTTAAAAAACTAAAAATAGAACTACCATATGACCCAGCAATCCCACTACTGAGCATATACCCTGAGAAAACCATAATTCAAAAAGAGACATGCACCACAATGTTCATTGCAGCATTATTTACAATAGCCAGGACATGGAATCAACCTAAATGTCCATTGACAGATGAATGGATAAAGAAGATGTGGCACATATATACAATGGAATATTACTCAGCCATAAGAAGAAACGAAATTGAGTTATTTGTAGTGAGGTGGGTGGACCTAGAGTCTGTCATACAGAGTGAAGTAAGTCAGAAAGAGAAAAACAAATATTGTATGCTAACGCATATATATGAAATCTAAAAAAAAAAAACTGGTACTGATGAACCTAGTTGCAGGGCAGGTATAAAGAGGTAGACATAGAGAATGGACTTGATGACATGGGGTGAGAGGGCAAAGCTGGGGCATCAACATATATACACTACCGAATGTAAAATAGTTGGCTGGTGGGAAGCAGCAGCATAGCACAGGGAGATTGGCTTAGTGCTTTGCGATGACCTAGAGAGGTGGGATAGGGAGGGTGGGAGGGAGGCTCAAGAAAGGGGGGATATGGGGACATGTGTACACATATGGCTGATTCACTTTGTTGTGCAACAGAAACTAACACAGTATTGTGAAGCAATTATACTCCAATAAAGTTCTATTTAAAATAAGGATTAATCTGTATAAAACACTCTACATAAAGTCTTAAACAGTGGAAGGGTATGAAGAATTGAAAAAAGTTAATTTAACTGAGGCATTCAAATTGGATATAAGACAGTGTGTTTTAGATGACTTCTGAATTTTACTATATGCAAGTTTCTAAAAATACACCTCATTCTGGACTGCAATAAAATTATATGCATTGGATGAAGGAAAGATTTCTGAAGAGGCTCTTTACTAATCATTCTTACTCCAGATCCAATTAATGTTACATTTTCATTTGAAGGCAATGAGGAACAAGACCTCTCCTTCAAATATTTATCTTATTACACAGGATAATTTTTCTCCTTTTTATTAGCTCTTGGCAAGTAGTTTGGTTGTTAATTAACTCATTGCTTGCATGCACATTTTAATATTTAGAATGAATGGTGTATGATTTGCAATCCATTCATGTAAAAGTACTTTCATTCATTGCCTCACCAGATTATCAGAATAATGCTGTGAGATAGTCAGGGCTGGCATTACAATCTTCATTTTACTGATAAAAGGCAATGAGGGGCAGACAGCAGACTTGATTTCCCAAAGATCACATGGTGAATCAGTGATGTGACTAAGGGAACTTGGGACCCCTAAGGGTACTCTTTCAAAGTAATATCTAAGTCTAGGCTATGAATATGAAGATGAATTTAAATTGTTCCCTCTGGGCCTCATTCTCTACTCTGGAGTATTTGAGTCTCAGATAATCTGTTAAACTCTTCTGGAAATGATTATATATGGCACCAGGAGGCTATAAAATATAGTGTTATATCTCTTTGCTACCATATCCATATACCACAATTATCATTATTTACTTACTATTTTCTTTCTTCATTAAAAAAAATACTTTAGTCTCCCCTACCCAATATGCAAGGTATCAACAATTTTATATACATAAATATATGTTTGTCAGTATAGGAGTGTTAGGGTAACTAAAACAAGAAATCTGATTCAATTACTTATTACTTCTGTGTTTCTGGAAAATAATTTAACCTAAGTCTTAGTTTTCATATGTTATTTTAAAATAATAAAATCTCCCTTGTGTAGATTGTTTAGATTATAAATAATATATGTCAGGTGCCTGGAACATAAAAGCTGCTCAGTAAATTGTCTTAATTTATGTAAGTCTTTGGTTCTTCTTAAAATGATATGTTGGTTTTATTAAGCTTCTTTCTTCTAGCCATTGTTATTACCATGCTTATAATAAATACTTATTCATTTCCTACACTTTAAAAGCTTCCCAACCTGGTCCTTTTTTCAAGTCTTCTTCCCCTCAATGTATCTTGTAAAGTGTCTTTTAAAATTCTATCATGTTAGATGTGTTCCAATTTTTTTTCCTCTACCTTAGAGTAAATATAAATTCCTTATTTTCTGGTACCCAAGATATTTCATAATATGACCTTCATGTAAATGCCAGGCTTATCAGTACCTTCACCCCTGAACATCTTCCTCTTCAACCAAGTGAACCTTTTCACATTTCTATTTTTCTAATTTCTTTTTCAAGTAATTCTCTAGGTTTAAAGTAAGTTCTAATCTATAGGAGAGTAATAGCCTCTTCAACAGTCTTTCTCTTCAGAAATGACTTGAACTTTCTTGGACCTTTAATCTTGCACAAAATTTGAGACTCAGATCATCAAGTTCCAAAATTAACACTGTTGGAATTTTCATTGGAATGGCATTTATAGATTGATTTGGGGATGAATAATTTCTGAATAATAATAATTCTGATTATCCATGATGGTATATGTCCCTATTTATTTAACTTTTTAAAAAAATATACCTTAATATAATGAAAATTTTTTCTTATAAAGGCCTTAAATATGCTTTATTAAATATTTTTAGATGTTCTGTTATTGTTGTATATAACATCTTTTTAATATCTATTTGCTATTGGTGTACAGAAATTTATTTTTGTATTTTAATCATATATCCAGCCAGCTTCTAAATACTTTCATTATATTCAAAAATATATCTGTAGATTATTTTGACTTTTCTAATTAAATGATTATAACATCTGCATGTATCATTAGATTGTATTGCTTTCTTCCAATTCTTATTCTTTCAATCATAGTTTCAGGCCCCCCAGCACAGTATTGGACAGAATGTTGATAGCATTTGTCTTAGCCAGGGTTAACCCAGGAAAACAAGTAATTTATTTGCGGAGAAAATCCCAGGGAAGAGGAACAGGAGAACTATGAGAGTAAAATGTATAAGGATGGAAAGCCTGTACAAGGGTGAGTAATTGATTGATCACCTCTGTGACAATGAGGCTTGATTATCATCAAGATTATATGAGATACTGTGAAGATTGCACCTCACAATAGTTCACTTGAGAGAAGAGAGGGGCATTTACGGTCTGGCTCCTGTTCCACATTGGCCAAAAATTATCCATGAATTAGTAATCTCTCATTCTCCCAGGCTGCGTATACATAGATGCCAGTTAAATTTCCACAGTTCTCTCAAGTCATGGTGCTAGGAAAATCCCAAAGCAGAAAGTGAAAAATGTGTGGGGTAACTGAAGCAATGTATTGTCAGTTTATACCATGTGAAGCTGATTGCTGTAATGACTAGAGTAACAGGTGAGCCAAGAGGATGTGAGGCAAGGCATAAGTATCTAATACAATGGACATCTTTGTCTTAATGGAAGCAATCTCAATGTTTCTTCTCATTGAGGATGATGTTTGCTTAAGTTTTCTTATACCTTTTATCATACTAAAAAGTCCCCTTATATTCTTAATTTCTTAAAAATCTTCATCATAAATGGGTATTACATATAAAAATAAATTTTCTGTATATGTAGGGATGATCATATGATTTTTCCTTTTAAATCATTTAATTTGTTGGATTAAATTTCTGGATTGTCTAATACTAAATTACCCTTGCATACCTGGGATAAAACCAAGATGGCTATAGTGTATTATGTTTTGTTTGGGGGGTTATTTCTTAATATTTTCTTTAGAATTTTTTTTCAATCTATACTCGTGAGTGAAATAGACTTATAATTGTCCTTTTCTGTATAGTTTTGCCTAGTTTTTATATAAGGTTGATAATTGCCTCACAGATGCCATTGAAGGGTATTCTCCACTTGCCATTTTCTTGGAAGAGATTGAACAAACTTGGCTCAGTGTTTTTGAAAATGTACAGCAAGTCATCTCAAACTTTCTGAGCCTAGTGTTTTGCTTGTGGGAATATTTTGAACTAGTGTTTTCATTACTTTCATGCTTATAGAATTACTTATGCTATTTTTTTTCTTCTTGAGACAATTCTAGGAAGACATACTTTCCTAAGAATTTTAATTCAATCAAAACTTTTCAAAATGATTGGCAAAACTGTTGGCATATTTTATTACTCTAACGAAGCATCTTTTATTACTAGCCTTATTTATTTACGTCTTTTTGTTTTCCTCTTGGTCTATCTTGCTAAAATATTTCTCCCATTTAAATTTTTTTCCAAAGATCTAATTTGACTTTGCTGATCTCAGTGGTAACTTGGTTAAATTTTGGTGAATTTTGCTCTACTTTTACTATCATTTTCTAATTTGTTTAAGCTTAATCTATTTTTCCTCTTCTAATTTATTATGATATGCCCTTAGCTCATAAATTTGGAAGTCTTCTTATTTTCTAGTAAAAGTAGTTAGAGTATATATTTCCCTTAAAGTGTTTGTTTTGTTGCATCCTACAAGTTTTGATATATAGAGTTTTCATTATAATTTAATTACTGGTATTATTATAATTTCTTTTCGATATCATGAGCTGTTTAGCAATATGTTTTCACAATTTCTAAATATGTGGGATTTTTCAATTTATATTTTGTCATTAACTCCAAACTTAATTACACTCTGATCAAAGATTACCATCTTTATGATACCTGTCTTTGAAATTTTGAGACTTTCTCTGTGACTTGTAAAAAGTTTGCACGTGTGCTTGAAAAATGCCTCTCATTGATTATTATATGTAGAACTCTGTGTCCATTAGGGCAAGCTTGTCGATTATGTTGTGGAGATCTATATAACTCCTGTTTATTTAGATTCCTTAACCATCAATAAATGAGAGCTATGTGTTGAAACTACAACTAAAATTGTAGATTTGTCAATTTCTCCATGTATTTTCCCCAATTTATGCTTCATTTATTTTGAGGTTATTTTATTATACGTATACATGCTTATAATAGCTATATATTCTTGGCTAATTGAAATTGGATCATTAGATAGTGAAACTCTCTGCCTCCATAATTTTGTGTCTTAAAGTATATTTTATCTAATAGTGATATAACTATTTCGTTGTGTTCATATTTGTGTGAAATGCCTTTAATTCTGCTTTTTCCTTCAATTTTTGCTTATCCTTATGTTCTAGGTGATTCTTGTAATTAGCACATAGCAAGGTTTTGGTTGTTCTCCACAATCTTTCAGAATTTGTCTTTGAATCAATTAAAAATTTCCATATATATCTATTACAATTACTGATTTATCTAGACCTGTAACTATCATCTTATTTTTGCATTATGTCCCATTTTTGCAACATTGATTTTTTTACTTTTTTAATTGAAGTATAGTTAGTTTACAATGTTGTGTTAGTTTTTGGTGTACAGCAAAGCGATTCAGTTATATATATATATATATATATATATATATATATATATATATATATATATATTCTTTTTCAGATTCTTTTCCCTATGGATTATTATAAGATATTGAGTATAGTTCCCTGTGCTATACAGTAGGTCCCTGTTGGTTATCTATTTTATATATAGTACTGTGTACATATTAATCCCAAACTCCTAATCTATTCCTCCCCCGCAAATAATCCCCTTTGGTAACCATAAATTTGTTTTCTATGTCTGTGAGTCTATTCCTGTTTTGTAAATAAGATCTTTTGTATCATTTTTTTTAGATACCACATATATGTGATATCATATGATATTTGTCTTTCTCTGTCTGACTTTCTTCACTTAGTATGATAATCTCTAGGTCCATCTATACAACACTGATATTTAATACTTTCTTTTCTAATTGACAACTATATCTCTCTTTTAATAAAATTAGAAATCAGCATATTTTCACATTTCTTGGTCTTCTTTCCCCATTTCTCCTTCTGATTTAAATACTGCATTTAAGACTTAATGAGTCTCTCAGCTATATTTTTTTGATACTTTGTATAGCTAATATGTTTCTTTTTATTATGCTCTCACATTGGAATGACAATCTAAACTTGTTGTTTCTTCTAAGAGACTTGTTATTTTGCCCTCTGAGTTCATTTTCCTCATAAGTATCAGCTACTTTTTCAGGCAATGAGATTTAAGGAAGGCTAGAACCCAGTATTTGTCAGTTTGATAAATCTAGACGTGTGGCATAGAAAAAAACAAGCATGGGGCATTTATGAAAACCAGATTCAATCACTCCCCCTCTCATAAGAGAAACCCTCATATCAGCTATTTACTCTCCACAGCCCAGGAAGAAGAAATATTCACTTTTAAACCCTGTGGTTTTGAAAAGAGAAGGCTAGGGAAGCAGTTGGTGTCAGTTATTCTCAGCTCCTCAAAGCACAGGTCTTCTCCTATAGTTACCACAATTATTCCTAATATACCTGGGCCCCCATGTGGGTTCAAGCATTCATTGTTCCCAGGCGATGGTCAAGAAGAAGCAAGAGCAAAATTCCAATAATCCCTACTCTATTTTGACCTCAGCAGTGCTTGACTGCCTCCTGTTCCCAGTCAATACCCTCCACACACCAGTTTAAAACCTCCAGTCTCCCCAGGGGGTTGTCACACTTTTCTCCATCTTCCCTGCTCAGATTCCTCTGAAGCCCAACTTGCAGAAAGAAGCCAGTAGTCATGCCAGTTGAATCTCCTAGTCAGAACTTGAACTCATATTCACTCTTCATTGAGATTTGTGGCGATATATTTTCTTCTATCTGGCAGGAGGATGTTTAAATTTCCTGTTCCCCTATCATCCAAAACTAGTGACTCTGATGGCCAGTTAGATCTAAGACCACTGAGAGCAGATACATATATATGAAATCCAATTAATCTCAGTCATGGCTATCAGCAGGTAATGCCTTGATGGATCTATCAACTCTCTTTCTACTAATTTGTGACTTAGTGTATGCAATCTCCTAAATGTCCGGACTACAGTCTTTATATTTATGAATAATTATATCCCCAATTAAATTGATGGGATTATATATATTTATTTACATAATTATATGTATAATACACATATAATTATATATTTACACCTATACCTGCATACACACACACACACACACACACACACACACACACACATTCTCTCTTCTACTAGAATATAACCTTCAAGCAGCCACGGATTTTTATTTGTTTTGTTCTATGCTGGACAGTGCCATACCCAAGGGGAAGAGGGGAAGTGGAGGGAGTGGACAACCTCCATGGGGACAATTACTTTATCACTATTATTATTTAAAATTTCCAGCACATCATGATGATAAAAAGCAAATTTTAGTTGAATTTATTGTTTTAAAATTCTCTACTGACAATACATCCTTTATTGCTTGTACTCACCTCTTACCACTAGTTCCTGACACATCACAGGTGTCCTATAAATGTTAATTGATTGAATGAATAAATGAGTCTAAGGTGTTCCATGAATACCTGATGAAAGGATGGGAGGATGGATAGGTAGAAGAGAGAGTAAATGAATAAGTGTATTCTTGTCTGCAGAAGTAAATGAGTGAACTCCTTCAATATATTTTGACATTGTTCTTTAGACTTAGTGATTCTGATGTCTGATCCCATGTGCAGGGTAAAGACTTGCTCTAATAAGAGAAAAAAAATTCTCTAAATATGTTATTCCATAGGAAACTGTCCCTTCCAACCTAGAAGTAAGATCAAAATGTCAGTACAAAGTGAATGCAGGCAAAGGACACAGAAAAAAAAAAATTAATATCCATTATTAAAAAAAATGTAGTAAGAAGCAATAGAAAAAGCAAACCCTATGTCTGAATACACATAGGAATAAAATCACATTTTTTTTTTCCTTCAACAGAAAGAAAGCACATAAAAGAGAGTAAAAGGTAAGGGCTAACGTTATAAATAGCGGTAAAAATAAGAAAATGAAAGCAAGGGAAATGGAATACCATGGTGAAGGAGAAGAAGAAATAGAATCCTCAAGGAAAGAATAAAGCAAGCTAGCAAAGAAGCAGAATGTAAGCCTCTGATTGTATTTCATTTATAACTGTTCTTACATTTTATTATATTTCTCTGGCAGGAGTCCCACATCTCTTTATGTCTGAAGGAAAGGGATGGCAGAAAAATGTTGCTCTGGGGACTAGAGATTTATTGCCTTATACACTTAGTGTTAGGCTGATTTTTTTTCTTTAAATTACATGCCACTGTCATGTTCAAAATAAAAGCTTAAGATGGACTGCATGCTATGTATCACCATAAAGACTGTTTTATTGAGTGAAAAACTAATGCAAACTTGGTTTTATTTTAAGCAAATCAGAAACTACTGAGGTGATACCAACTTCTATACTCTTTTTATTTTATCTTAACTGTGCCTCCATTGAATGATATGGAATAGGTGATTTCTTCAGTAAGTGAAACATCCTATGGGAAATATGCAAATATAGCTGTGAAAAGCCTGGGTTTTGAATCCAAACAGACTTGAATTTATAGCTCAGTGACCGTGGGCAAGTTATTTAAATTATCTAGCCTTCAGTTTTCTTAGGTGCAAAAAGACATAGTACTAAGAGCCTTTACCTCATTATGGTTGTTATGAGGATTACATACTATAATGTCACGTTCTTAGCACAGTAACTGGCAAGCATTCAAAGTAATGAGTACTATTATTATTATTATTATAAATTTCTTTACCATTCTAAGATCTTCTTCAAGAAAAATTAATTGAACCTTAATTTTTAAAAAATTTACATTCAGAGTTAAACCAGTCAATGAAAGGGAAAATACAATCAGCCACTTCCTCTATTTTTATAGCTAATTGAATGAAAGGTATATTGATTATACTTATTTTATTGCCTATATATATTTTTTATTGGCATATATTTGGCATATAACATTATATTAGTTCCAGATATATTGCAAAGTGATTCAATATCTGTATATATTGCAAAAGGACCACCAGAGGAAGTATAGTTAACAGTCATCATCATACATGGTTATAAATTTTTTGTCTATATCCTTGTCTATATTCTTGATGCTCTGGCATTTGGGACCTTGATCCGGGAGAGATTGCCCCTTCCAGGTCTAATTAAATCCTAAGGCTAACAAATGACTCCCCTGGGAGTGTGTCTTTGATATACAAACTAGCCAACCAAGAGCCCATATCTCCAACCATCTTTATTAAACTCACACACCAGGCTAATATTTCTCCTGTCCTAAATCTCCCCAGGACCATGTATAAGACACCTAGCGACCACCTCTTAGGACAGAGCCAGACAAAATTATTCTAACTGTTTAATCTTAAAACCTTTCTCAACATTCCTACCCTGCTTCACCCATATCGTCCTATGAAAACCCCAGTGAAGGCTCTGGGCCATGGTTTCCCCTTTCTCCCCTCTGCCTCCTGACCAATCCTGGTCTTTCCCCATGTGGCCCTGGGTGGCATGTTGTGCCTCCTATTTCTAGGAATCTGTAAATACAAACTTCTTTCTTCAATTATTTCCACATCTGCATGTTTTCCTACATATGATTAAAACAAATCCCAGGTACGTTTTAACACAGAAGGAAAGATAAACTTAGCACTGTCTCATTCAGGTAAGGATTCTGCCACCATTGCTCTCAAATCTCCCTTATTTTGAAATCCATCCCATCTTTCCATCTTTTTCTTTTTCTTTTTTTTTTTTGCCAAGCCGCATGACATGCAAGATCCTAGTTCCCCTATCAGGGTTTCCCTACCATGCCCCCTGCAGTAGAAGCACGGAGTCTTAGTCACTGGACCAACAGGGAAGTCCCATCCCATCTTTTTTATAGCACCTTCTGTCCATCCTGAGGCAGATCCAGTAGCTACTTACCTTGAGAGTCCTGTCTTAGCTTCTTCAATAACCTCTGTGCCCTGGTTCAGAGACATCTTTCACACAGATCCTATGCCATTTTCCTCAGCAAGTTCCTCTCCTACTTAATATTCCTTTAAGTCTGTTGACAATTTTTTTTAAGTTTTCATTTTTAGAAACTTCACCTCTAAGCCACTCTCTGAAAGAGCTTCAACCCAAAACATGACACAGTCTTAATCAGATCTCAAGCTCTGGGACCTGAAAATTCTCTACTCTGATAACAACCTCTATGCTACATCTTCTTTAATTTTTTTCACTTCTAGTTGGAACTTCTTACACTTTGAATGACTTGTCCCTTGATTTCTCACTTTCCTTGTAGTAAATACCATGTCTCTATTTTGACTACGTATTTCCCCTTATCCACCTGAACATCATGATCAGTCATGTTATTGATCCAAGCACCTCAGAATCCCAGAATTTTCTATCCTAGAATTTTTCTATCAGTCTTGATGCATTACAAGCTTCACTACCTGCCACTTAATCTTTACTTCTGAGCTGCTACACATTTATAGAGTATATTGACCTAATTTGGGCCAAATCAAATAAAAGCAGCCAGCTTAACTGAGCTCCCCTATAACTTAATAATTATTTAATCATTTCTTATTGGCTCTCTTATTTATTCTGCACAGTAACTGACTCATAACTTTTCCATAATTTTCAATTCTCCAATCTAATTTGCAGATCCTTTATCTTCAGCAGCTATTCTTTTCTCATCTATTAAGAATGGTGTTCTAAGGTTACTGTCTTCAATTAAAAACATATATATATATATTCTCTCCTTTATCTTCCACTGTCTCAAAACCCATATTCTACTTTAATCTGTTTCTCTCACCCTCTATGAGACCTGTGTATCAGCTAAGACTCTTTCAGCGACAAGTGATAAAAACCCAATTTAAAATTTAGGGAAAAATAAGAATGCATAGATTCATTTAAATAAAAATCCGACAGGTGTAACGGGTTTTAGGAACAGTCAGACACAGGGATTAAATGTTGCTGTGAGGACTTTGTTTCTCCTCCATTTTCTTCCTGTGAATTCTGCTGCATTGACTTCATTTTCAGTCCCCAGATAGAGGACCCAAGAGACCAAGATCATTGCAAACTGTCACCAGATCTAGGGAAAGAATAAGAGTCCACATCTCTTTTTTGTTTATAGCTCAAACAAAATCCCAAGAACTGGGTCTCAGTGTCTCTGATATGATAGATTTTGGATCACGTACCACTCCTAAGTCAATCTCTCTCACCAGTTGGAGAAGTGCTTGGATGATCAGATGGGGATCCTATTCACCTGGAATTAGGGAATGCAAGGAATGAAGGGGATATGAAGTCAGCTCCACCATAATCATAAAGACCAATAACAGAAGGGTAGACTTTCAAGGTGAAATTGGGAAAGAAGTGGGTCAAACAACACTATATGGCCAAAAGACAAAAATTAACCAAGATACTTGACTCTGTCAATTTCTTCCCCTCTCTGCATGTTCTGTGACCTCTCTCCTTTATACAGGACCTCATTATAGGGAAAAAGTAATTAGACTCTGCCTCTCTTTGATCTCCCTTTGTAGTATAATCCTTTCTTTTACCTGACAGCTTTTTGCAAATGTTGTCAATGTCAGTGTCTCCATTTTTGTATCACTGGTGTGTCTCTAAACCATTACATTCTGGTTTCTCTGTTCTTCAATGTAAACTGATACTATCAAGTTTTATTAATAAATTCATTCTTGCCATTTCAAGAGGCCAATTTTTAAAATAATGCTTTCCATTTTGGCTTTATGATCACACCTGCCTCTTGAAATTCTGGCTTTCCTTAGCCACCAAGACATTGAAATGCCTCACATCCCTAACAGCTATTTGATAACTTTTCCTCTCTCTCTTATTAGCATCTTTTTCACTTTTCAAAACTTTAAATGTAGGAAATTATATAGGGGAGGCTTTTTTCTCTTTTCCTATATTTAGTCTCTTCATTTATTCTCTACAGCTTCAAATATCATTTTTCTGTTATAAATCAACACCCACATTACCTATCTTGTCTCTTTGTGTTCTCCATCTAGCCCTCCAAATTTATAAATCCCTTTTGACATCTACCTCCTTAATGTCTCTGCCATGTCAAACTCAACTTGTGCTCAAACCAAATGTATCAGATTATCCCCAAAGACAATTTTATTTTCTCTATTGTTATCAGTGATGCTATTGTCATCTTGGTTATATAGGTTACAAATTCTTTAATCAAATAACTCAAGATGCAACATATTTTCTAAAATAACAAGCACTCAAAAATATTTGCTAAATTGAATTCTTGATAGTACACTTTTAATGCTCCATCAATTATTTTGTCAAGTTTTGTACATTCTGTGGCTGAAATATTTATCTTTATCACTTCTGCTCCATTCCATAGATACTTCCTCATACCTCAGTTCAATAACTTATTACATAGTCTCTGGCCTCATTTTTTTCACCATTTCCAAACATTACACAGCTAGATTAATCTTTAAAGAAATTAGGTTATAATTATGAAACACCCTCTATCCAACAAAACTTGTACAATTAAAAACCTTCAATTCCATCACTTATCACATAAAATTCAATAAAAATATCCTAATATTTAAGTCCCTATATGATAATTACTGCTATTATCCTAATATACCTGGACTACTTATTATTTCTCAGACCCTATATTCCCTAAATGTTTGGTCATCCTTTGTTTTCTTTTCTTAGTTAGATAGCCATGAGTGAAAACTTCATTCTCAGATGGAGAATTTTGTCCATACCTCTGAGAGATAAAATATTGCCTGCCATATCAGTAAACAACAGATGTCACAGTCATCAGCGATTGCAGCCCTCCAAAGGTGATCTGGTGAGCCCTGAGGAAACTCAGGAGGGAAAGAAAACCTGCCATCTAGCAGCCATCAGACTGCAGCCACTCCCTAAGGTGAGCCCTGAGGAAACTCAGGATGTGAAAACACAGATACTGGCCCCAGATAGCTGAGCTGCATATCAAAGGAATGATTTCAGTGAGCCCAGACTCTTGCATCTTCCCATACACAGAAAAGTGATAAATTCCTTAACTTGAGATATCCAGTTTTCTCTTATTAACAGTAATCTTTTTTTCCTTCTACCTGCCCTTTGTTGCAAAATTCCTATATATCTTACCTCTCCCCTCACCTCCTGGGAGCCATTTTCTCAAGGTTATTTGAGATGTTGCCTCCGGGGCTTGAAGTCCTTAGTGTGTCCACCCAATAAAACATAACTCTCAACTTTTAGGCTGTGCATTTATTTTTTAGTCGACACCTCTATTAGAGTACTTACCTTATTCTACATTTTGTTTTAGACATTTTTGTACATGTGTTATCTGCTCTCCTTGAATCCCATCTTTTTGAGGGCAGAGGCCATTTCTGATTTATCATCCTATCTCCCATAATACCTTTCTTAAGTCTTCAAAAAAAAGGAGTTTATAAATATGTATGGAATAAATTTTATGCTTATAATTTCAAATATTCCCATTTTGCAGTATCATTGCTTTGCTTTAAAAAGTTGTCTATGTTTTACTAAAAAACACTATTATTAAATAATGATGACTGCCTAATATTTTGTTTCATTTTTATCATTAATTAATCTAGCCATTTTCCAATTTTCCCCAGGGAAATTTTGGGGAAAGAAAATGACGTCCTTTCACTACAATGTCACGTCGGATTTGTCTATTTCTCTCTAGAGAAATTTATCTTTTCTTCAATACAGCAATTAAGGAGAGAAGCACACATATTCCTGATGCTTAGGTGAAGCACCTAGTCTCCAGATCTCAGGCTAGCAGTTTGATCACAGAACTCAGGAGTCTCCAGCCATACAATATGGTAAATAGGTGTTTGTGGGATCCTGAAGAACAGGGTCAAATGGTAAAAGTCAGTTACCTCAAGACAAGTTGGGCTGCTTTCTATTCTGTTTGTTCAGCCAAGAAGCATTTGCTTCTTAAATGAAACGTTAAGTAACCACATTCTGAGGAAGATTCCCTAGAGGTATTCTTTATGAAAGACTTTACACAGGACCTGATAGCATCCCAAAGCTGTGCCAACCCAGGAGTTACTCACAGGCTATTTTTCTCACAGGCATTTTGTTTGGTGCAGTAGTTAAAAAGAAGACAGGGCTTCCCTGGTGGCGCAGTGGTTGAGAATCTGCCTGCCAGTGCAGGGGACACGGGTTCGAGCCCTGGTCTGGGAAGATCCCACATGCCGCGGAGCAACTAGGCCCGTGAGCCACAACTACTGAGCCTGCGCGTCTGGAGCCCGTGCTCCGCAACAAGAGAGGCCGCGATAGTGAGAGGCCCCTGCACCGCGATGAAGAGTGGCCCCCACTCGCCGCAACTGGAGAAAGCCCTCGCACAGAAACGAAGACCCAACACAGCCAAAAATAAACATAATAAATAAAAATTAAAAAAAAAAAAAAAAGAAGACAGTGTGTGAAATCCTGAGGGTGTAATCATGAGGCATGATGGGGTTTCAGGGTTGAGACTGTGAATGAGAGGAAGTGAGAAACAGAAAGAACTATAAAAATAAAAATGCTTTGGCTTTAATGGGAGTTACCATTTATCAGGCCAATATAGACTTTCTCTAGGGATATCCCAGAGATCCTTAAAGGGAAATTGAGGGCGTGGCAGCAGGAAGTCCTGGGCACAGAAACACTTATGTAATTCTGGGAATACATTGAGAGTAGAATCCCTGTCAAGACCTTCCCTTTGTCTTTCCCTTTCCCTGACAGGACAGTGACAAACATCTCTTGAAAATCAGGTTCTCAGGATGGCAATAAAGATACCAAGAGTTAAGGACACAGGTAATATTCCATACACATACCTGAATAGAAAAGTAAATCAAGGGACTAAAAATAGTCCCAAAATTTCTTAAAGCAACACTTTCATTATTTTAGCTAATTGAGGGGATGGTGGTGAAAGGGTTGGGTTGCATTGCAGGTTTTGCAAACAGGTGTTGACATAATCATCCATTCGTAGTCTTCCAAAAAGCATGGTTTTTTTTGGTTGCCCGTGGGAAAGATGAGGAAGTTTAATGGAAACACTGAGGCCGTTTTCTATACTGTTTTCATCTGCCTTTAATTTTTTGTGGCCAGACACCGAATGCCCGATTTTTCTGAGGCTCCGAGGTGGAAGGAGGTGTGATGAGAATAGCCTTTTAATTATTAATAATAATAATTAATAATAATAATTAATAATCTTTTAATTAAACAAGTTGACAAGACAAGGAATGTATATTGCACGTGGAAAATACCACACCCTCAGAACTCTCATGCTGTCCACTACAGTTACATTTCTAATATTAAATTTGCGATGGCTATAATTTTCTTCCACTGTAGGTTTTGTTTTTGAAGGTGTATAGTTAAGTTATAGAAAAGGTTTAAATAATAAAGCATATGACTATATATCTACACCCTTACTTTAGAAATAAAACATCATACTTGAAACCCGTGTTCATCTTCAAAACAGTCTCCATGATACATTCTCCTCTTCTCCAACAGAGGTAACAATGTAACAATATCTTGTGTCATGTTTACTATTTCCTTACTTTTATTTATAGTTTTGTGTGTTTGTGTGTGTCTGTGTGTATGTTTGTGTATATTGCATATAAGGGATGGGTCTCTATGCATCTACATATGTGTATGTAGATACATATACTTGGGTAAGATTTTGAACTTTATATAAAAATAATTATACAGTACTGATTCTTCTGTGAAATGATTTTTCACACTCAAAAGTTTTAGAGAAATTCAAAAATGTTGAAGTGTAAATCCATAATTTGTTCATTTTCTCTGCTGTATAATAGTTCATATGTGAATGTCCCACTATTTATCATTTTCTCCCTTGAGCATTTGCTTTGATTCTGGTATTTTTTTAAATGAAAAAAAGATACTGTCGAATACACTTTTACATGAATCTTTTCTGAACATGTCCAAGAATCTCTTCCTAGGACTGGATCATCATTGTGTACATAGTCAACAATACATGGAAGCTACATTTGTAGAGTGGTCTTGGCTTTTTATGGCTCTTTCGCCTTCTATACATATTTTGGAATTAATGCATCATTATCCAGGAAAAAAATATCTATTGGATCAGATTGAAAGTTAATTTTAGAAGAATTTACATCTTTAAAATATTAAGTCCTCCTATCCAAGAACAACATAATCTCTCTGTTGAGACTTTCCTTAATGCATTTGAAGACTTTCGTAAACTTTTCCATGAGTTTTGCATACCTTATATTACATTGATTCTTTTGTACACAATTTTGTTCCTATTATAAATGGTATCTTTTTGCAACATATTGGTTACTTGTTGCTACAATGTAGAAATGCAAAATTCATTTGTGTATTAAGTTCATATGTAGCATCTTTACTAAACTTATTATTTCAAATAAATTTCCAGTATGTACTTTTAGTTATTACTTGTAGATAATTTTTTCTTTCCCAATCATTTTATCCTTTGATACTTTTCTTGCTGTAGTTTACTGCCAGAGATGTACAGGGATTGTTTCCTTTTTAATTTGAGTTGATTTCATGCATTTAGAAAATTTTTCTTGCCTTCTTTTGGACAGATTGAGTTTTTGAGTTTGTTTATCAATGCACATCTTTTACCCTTGATTCTTCCTCACCACACAAATGCACATTTTCCAAATATAGATGTTAGAATTGACATTTCTATACTTTGAATGATTTCCCTAGAAATGATATAATGCATATTTAACATCTATAATTATTTATTGTATTTATTGTCTTCCCAAATAAGATAAGAAACTGAGGCAAGTTTATTCTCTTAAACTTTGTGCTTTCTTTGTTCAGTATTTCTCTTCGAACCTTTTTTTAGTCACCCAAAGATGCATTCTTGATTTTTTACATTTATTTTAGCTTCTAATTCAGAAATTTTTAATCTATGTCTAATTGTCCTTTGAGCCCTTCCATGGAACTTTTCATTTTAATTAGAATATACATCATTGAAATATTCTATTTAGTTCTTTTCAGATTATTCTAGTGATATACTTTGTATATGTCATAATTTTATTTCATGTTTTATTCTTCTAAACATGTATTTGGATTTTATATTTTTATGATGTTTTCTATTTTTATACAGTAATTCTAATGTCAATGTATGTGTAGATCCTAACTTTATGTTTTCTAATGTCTTCTGATTCCACTTGTTTTGTCATATGTTTGAGGTATTTTTTATTTTGAGATCATATTCATTGAAACTTTGTGTGATTTCTTTGAGGTCTTTGTTGTTTGGTAATGGCCCAGAGAAGATTCACCTTAGTTTCTAAGATATACCTTGGGCCCTATCATCAAGGACTACTTTAAATTAAATTCTCACTCTTTTTTCCCCTGGTCATGTAGGTAGTTTGAATCCATGTTTCAAACCTTTGTTAGTTTTCCTTTTAATGTTGGAGACAGATATATTTCCTCACTATTTCCCATTTCTTGCTATTTGTTTTTCTTGTTCAAAATTTTACTTGAAGTTGTTCTTTTCAAGGTCTTGATTTTATGCAATACTCTCCAAGTTACTTCTTATATAGTGAATCCTATATTTTTAAAACTGAAGTCTGAGAACAGTGAAGACTGTCAGATCCCTTTAGGCAGCCATCTGCTTTGGGGCTTGCTTACTTGGATTTATGCTTTTTTTATATTTTTGACTCCCAATGATTTCCTTTATTGTCTTATCCCATCTTCCATGCACTACAGTTATTCATCTTAAATTCTATTTTATATGTGTTTTATAGTAGCAGAATCTTATCAATATCTTGCCTAGTATATTACTGTAAATAAGAGTAGATTTTCTTTAAATTTTTAAAACCAAGGTTTTCTTATTGAGTATGTTTATATAGTTTATCTTTGGAAACACATATATAACATACATGTATTCATATATATTATAAAAACTATATAGTAAATTAATCCAAAATTATTGTTTGATATTTTGTTGAAATATTTTTGTAAAGTTTGCTCATATTCCCCTGGTTTATGAACTTTAATAAAAACAAACAAAGTGACAAAAATAGCAAACTTTGAAAGATTATCAGTTTATGATTCATTTCTTAAAAAATTTTTTTTTTCCTTAATGGAAACACAATTTGTAAACTACTGCATTCATTGAAAATGTGATAGCAAGTGACTGGCAGAGCTAATGTAGGATGATAGTGAGAAGAGGTTATTCTAAGGAGAGGGTATCTGAGCAGAGATCTGGATGTGAAGGAATTAGTGAGGTGGGAATCTAAAGGAAGTATACAGCAGGTCGTCTTAGTATGTTCAGGCTGCTATCACAGAATACCATAGACTGGGTAGCTTATAAACAACAGAAATTTGTTTCTCGCAGTTCCAGAGACTGGGAAGGCCAAGATCAAGGCAGCAGCAGATTTGATGTTTGGTGAGAGCCTGCTTCCTGGTTTAGCCATCTTCTCACTGTGTCCATGTATGGTACAAGGGGGCAAGGGAGCTTTCTGGGGTCTCTCTTATAAGGGCACTTATCCCATTCATGAGGGCTCACCCTCATGAGCTAATTACCTCCCAAAGACCCCACCTCCAAATGCCATTACATCAGGTGTTAGGATTTAATGTGAATTTGGGGGAAACACAAACATTTAGTCCATAGCACAGGTAGAGAGAGAAGCAAAGGCCTTCAGGTGAGAAGAGGTCAGGATGTTAGAAAAATAGGTCTGTTTTCTTAGTGTAGTTGTTAAGAGAAAGAGTGGGATGATAAAATGAAAGTTTCTCCTAAGTCAGCAAGAGCCAGATCATAGAGGGCACTGATATAAATAGAAGTGCATTACATTTTATCCTAATGGCTGAAGGAAATTACTGTTGGTTTTAAACTCTCATAAAGTTGTACTTCTTTATTCTTCCCCTACTTGTATGGTTGGTTTAAATTTTTTGTCCTTGTGAAATTTATGCCATGCTACTTTAAAATCAATGCTGGATAGACCTTAGGCAGGAATCACCTCAGTCCTAAACAGGCCTTTTATACTTGGAAGGGCCATGCCGCCTGTGCTCCTACTTTCCAAAATATATGCTCTCTCTTGGGATGTACACTAGGCTAGACAAAAGCATAGTCAGACTGGCAAGCAACACCTGTGCAGGCAGCAGTTACAAGAAGTTTCCACTGCAGTGGAGTTTAACATCATAAGGGTAATAATGTCAACTCATAGAAGTTGGCAAAACTCACAAAAAGAATATAATACAATTATGTCCAATACCCATCATGAACTGTGAATAGACCAGTGATGAGATCTTTCAAGGAAAGATGGACTTGGTTTAAAAGCATGTAGGTTGACATGATATTGTTGTTCTAGTACAAAGCTAAAAAACACAGATCTATTTATTGTATGGATATTGAGGTATTCATGATTATTATAGCACCACATAGCCTATCCTTGGCCTTAAATTTCTACTTCTTGTGCATGCATTCTGTTTCTCAAGTGTCAATGATAGAATTTTTTCTGTTCAAGAACTCCAGTCTTTTATTTTGGTTTCTGTACAGACCTCCAGAAATAGTGACTCTTTTACTTTTCTTCTGAGTCCTCTCTTGCATTTTTTATATGCCAGATGAAAATATTGATGAAATTGAGAATGATGTTACTCAGAAAATTTGATAACTTGGACAGATCTTCAATTTGGAAAATTGGGGCAGCAAATTATATAACAATACTCCCACAGTAACAGCTGATGTCTACTGATTTGGTATAACAGAATAGTTTTCTGATAAAGTATAATTTATGAAAAAAAATCCATCTTTTATATAGATATGGTTAAGTGCTTGTTAGTTGTCAAAATAAAAACATATTATCAAAAGAAAGATAATTTAAGCAAGAATTCCAAATATAATAACTAGGTTTTTCTAGCACTTTTAGGATTTTAAAATTTGTTTTGTTATTTTACATTTTCATATTCTTTGTCATCTTATTTAGTTGATAACAGATGTGTGTGAGAAGACAGACATCAGACTGCACATGTGGGGGGATAGAATCTCAGGGGATTCATTAAGCCTAAGATTTCTTCATGTCCTAATAGAATAATTTTGAAACCAAAATTATGAATATTTTGAACAAAGTCACTATCTTAGCTAGTACCCTGAAGGGTTGCATCAGGGGAGGAATATGATACCCAAGGGGTGGTATCAGAAATTCAAGGGAGGCATGTGTAGTTGTCAGAAGCATGTCCAAAATTGTTATTGTTTCAATTTGGTTTCAGGTACAATCAATTTAAGTAGTATTAAAAGAGGGTCAAAATTTCATGTGCACCAAACTGCAACTTTTATGCTAATCAAAAGGAGCATGGGTAAAAATAAAAACAACAATTAGGGTCTTCCCTTGAATAACCTTAATTATTATAGTTACCTGTACCACATTTGAGTCATACATAGTTCCTTGCAAAATTTTATGTTTTCTAGAAAGATAGACCTAGAGAACAGATGTATAATGCAGTGTGAAAATGTCCTGTGAGGTACAGGCTTCTACATAAATCTGAAACAATTCCATTACAAACTTTCTCTCTTTTTCTCAGTCTACTATTTCTTCCAGGGACAACTTTACTTGAATAACATATGATATCACAGAAGTGGAGATTTGCCATTGATCTATTTATTTTGATTAATGTAGATACAAGTCAGGTAATCCAAACACTAGAGAAAACCCCTTGCTTTGTAAGTTATGTGCATGCACCTAATGCTTTCCATTTGCACAGCAAGTAATAAACTCTGGCTAAATAAACTCAGGGAGGGTATACAGAATGGCAGGTCATACCTTCAGATAACATGGGATTACTAACCCAGTAAAATAAAGGAAAATAGAGTGTACAATTATAGAATCAAAGTTTTAGTTGGAAGGGTACTTAGAGGAGACCTCTTATTTTACATATATTAACATTTTCATAATTCTTTCCTTTACTGAACTAGGTCCACATTCCAGCAATAAAAAATATATTTACTGAACCATGAAACAACATACTTAAACTCTGAAAACATTATGCTAGTTGAAATAAACTAGTCACAAGAAGATCATGTATTATATTATTCCATTTATATGAAATGTCAAGAGTGCATAAATCTATAAAGGCAGAAAGTAGATTAGTGATTGCCTATGGCTAGGTATTGGGGCAAATGGGTAGTGATTGTCAATGGGTATGGGGTTTCTTTTGGGGGTGATAAAAATATTCAAGTCATATTTGAAGATTGTGCAACTGTATGAAAATACTATAAACAGTTGAATTGTACACTTGAAATGGGTGAATTTTATTGTGTGTGAATTATATTTCAATCAGTTAGAAGAGAATGAAATATTAACAATATTTAAATTAGCAACTTCTTTGTAAAAGAAAACTTTATAGGCAGCAAAAGGGGAAGTCATACAGTTGAATAAGATATTTATAACAAGTAAGCAGAAAAGATTACTGTACAGAATATGCAAAAATATCCTAAAAATAAGTAAGAATAAAACAGATAGTATTAAAAAAAAAAAAAAACAGGTAATACAGGCACTTGACAAAAACAGCAAATCCAAACAGAATAAACACTAAGAGTTACTTAACCTTAATAATAATTATAGAAATGCAAACTAAAACCAATTGAAATAAATTTTACTGTTAACTTGGCAAAAATTTTAGTCTTACCATAACACCTTTTGGCAAAAAGGTAAAACAGTAGATGTTCTTACATACTTCTGGGGAAAATGTAGTGTCAATCTGTTTCAGTTTTTGTGAAGAGGCAATAATCATGAGATAATTTAAGAGAATAGCTATCTCCACTTTATGGACAGATATATATCTCAAATTTATATGCGGATTAAATGAGTATATATTTGTAAAGCACATAAAACACCATCTGATATTCATTAAGCATGTAATAAATATTAGCTGTTATTGTTTGATGCTCAAATGTGGTTTTCATTGTGGCTTATTAGGGGTCCCAGAATATGTAGCACCATATTCCTTCCTTGTGTTCTGAATATATATACTTTTTAAAAAATGTTTTAATTTAATTTTATTTATTTTTTATACAGGAGGTTCTTATTAGTTATCTATTTTATACATATTAGTGTATATATGTCAATCCCAATCTCCCAATTCATCCCACCACCACCACCTCCCTGCCACTTTCCCCCCTTGGTGTCCATTCGTTTCTTCTCTACATCTGTGTCTCTATTTCTGCCTTGCAAACTGGTTCATCTGTACAATTCTTCTAGATTCCACATATATGCGTTAATATACGATAATTGTTTTTCTCTTTCTGACTTACTTCACTCTGTATGACAGTCTCCGGATCCATCCACGTCTCTACAAATGACCCAATTTCATTCCTTTTTATGGCTGAGTAATATTCCATTGTATATATGTACCACATCTTTTTTATCCATTCATCTGTCGATGGGCATTTAGGTTGCTTCCATGACCTGCCTATTGTAAATAGAGCTGCAATGAACATTGTGGTACATGACTCTTTTTGAATTATGGTTTTCGCTGGGTATATGCCCAGTAGTGGGATTGCTGGGTCATATGGTAGTTCTGTTTTTAGTTTTTTAAGGAACCTCCATACTGTTCTCCATAGTGGCTGTATCAATTTACTTTCCCACCAACAGTGCAAGAGGGTTCCCTTTTCTCCACACCTTCTCCAGCATTTGTTGTTTGTAGATTTTCTGATGATGTCCATTCTAACCAGTGTGAGATGATACCTCATTGTAGTTTTGATTTGCATTTCTCTAATAATTAGTGATATTGAGCATCTTTTCATGTGCTTCATGCTCATCTGTATGTCTTCTTTGAAGAAATGTCTATTTAGGTCTTCTGCCCATTTTTGGATTGGGTTGTTTGTTTTTTTAATATTGAGCTGCATGAGCTGTTTATATAGTTTGGAGACCAATCCTTTGTCCATTGAATCATTTGCAAATATTTTCTCCCATTCTGAGGGTTGTCTTTTCGTTTTGTTTATGGTTTCCTTTGCTGCTCAAAAGCTTTTAAGTTTCATTAGGTCCCATTTGTTTATTTTTGTTTTTATTTCCATTGCTCTAGGAGGTGGGTCAAAAAAGATCTTGCTGTGATTTATGTCAAAGAGTGTTCTTCCTATGTTTTTCTCTAAGACTTTTATAGTGTCCAGCCTTACATTTAGGTCTTTAATCCATTTTGAGTTTATTTTTGTGTATGGTGTTAGGGAGTGTTCTAATTTCATTCTTTTACATGTAACTGTCCAGTTTTCCCAGCACCACTTATTGAAGAGACTGTCTGAATATATATATATATTTAATTAAGTAAATACTGAGGCATAAAAAGCATTTTAACTACTGGTATAGATCAGATTAGAGCATATAGTTTATGTCCTTGTGAAAATAGACCTGCTAGCAATGAACTCCAGAAAGAAGATAAGTTTTTCTCCCCCCCAGTTTTGGCACTGCCAAACTAGGGTAAGTTTTCCTATAGAAGATATTCAACAAAAAGGAACAAAAGAAAATGCAAGCTTCCTGCAGAGTTCACTTGAAAGCAGAAAGTGGCAGAACCTAAGCAGAATCTGTTGTTATTCTTCCCAAATTTTCTAGTCATTTGAGTCACACCTAAGATGCACAACAAAATGAATGAGAGGGACCAGGAGCAGGCTGAGGTTCTTATGAAACAAGAGCTTTTTCCTATAAACTTAATTGCTATATTTGTCATTATATTGTTGGCATTGTTAGATGTAGGCATTTACCAGGTTTTCTACTTGATGATGGAGCATCAGAGACTCCTAGTTACCATTCTTTTTTTTTAACTAAAGGAAGAAAAATGAGAAATCTTATCTTGCTACTTCAGGACTCATGGGTTGACATATGTTGATCATACTCATGGTATCACAACATATTCTTGGCCTGTATCTAGTAGGATATTCAGGACAGAGTAGGCATTCAAGCTGTCAGCAATATTTGAACAGGTACCATTTTGGATCTCTTTAATGTAACAGCTGCTGTGCTATATAGTAAAGCACAGTCGCTTCCTGGTAAATCCCCTTAATTCAATAAGTGATTGTTGGATAAATGACACAATCTAAACTTTAAAAAAAATGTTTAAAAAGAGAGATTCATGAGATGTAAAACAGGATGGGGGAAGATTATCTCTACAGTTACTTCTAGCTCTGATTTTTTTGAATGCACTAAACCTTTTCTTCTCAAGGGTCTTACCGATAGGGACAAGATAGATATTATTTATCAATTTTCCTATTTCATTTTCTCTTTAATATGTGAATGATGTATTGATAGGAGAAAAATGTAGTGTAATTCTTCCCAGTAACTCGTAAGGGAATAAATAAAATTGTGACATCATTAATAATTATACTTTTTTCTTATTTTCATTTTCAGTGCCCTATCCCACTGTCCTCAGGTTTCACAGAGTATTCTGAGACGATTCTCATTCCGAGAAGAAGTTAATGTTCCACTCCAAATCCTCCTGTCCCTTAAACTATCATCCCAATATTCTGCTCTTGATAGGGAGCTTGACCAACTGTATAATTCAATTGAAAGTTTATAACAACAGACTTAAGACAAATACTCTGCCCAGTCCAGATAATGCTTGCCCTTTAATTAGTGTCTTTGATGTTTTAGGAAACTAGAATTTAAAGATGCCAGTCAGAAGGAATAAAAGGAGTCAGTTAGGTCAAGGAGTTTTCCTGGTGTTTCTCAAATCACATCTTTTAGGTCCCTTCTTAGTTTATCTGTAATGAAAGTTGAACCTTAAAGGCAGCAGTCCTTCTTGAAAACAATTGTAGGCAGATAAGAAGGAGAAATAAAGGGATTCATGAATCTTTTATCACTAATTCATCTGTTAATATTTCTAAGAATTTAATAGTGAAAATAATAATCTCATAAATATTTACAAAATTCATTGAGATTCAAAGGAATCTCATAGATATTAATTTGCATCGTGTTAAAATCATGTGCACACATTCTAAAAGCCACGTACCACAAAATAGCAGATGGATGTCCTTAGAAGAGAAAATCCTAAGTAACTAAATCCATGAGTATAAGTATATTATATTTTGAGGTGCGTTTATTTGCTTTTCATGAATTTTTCTTGTCCTTGTCAGTAAGATCCTTGAGAAGAAAAGAAATGCATGGCTCAGTACATGTAGAATGAATTAATGAACTTATAATGGACAAATGAACCTAAAATAGAGAAGCTGTAGATAACCTCCAGTAACCAAAATTTTGATGGGCATAACTAGCTAAAATTCTTGCAACATATCTTTTTTTGAGTGCCTCATGTTACTTTGTATTGAACTTTGTTTAGAGAAGAATGTGCCACAACCTCTATCCTTAGGAAGCTCACTTTCTAACAGGTCACTAACTCTTTTGAGACCACAGCTGCTCACAACCTCCTTAAGCTTCCTTTCACTATTTTTGAGTAGTTCTGAAAAAATCTCATGCTAGTTGCTGTGGACCTGACCATCTGCAAACAAGCAGGGGCAAGTCTAAACAGAAGGAGTATGGGAGAGGGTTTTTACCTGTTAAGCAACCAGAGACATCAGTGTAAAGGGAGAGGAATTTCTCACGGCAGGTTGCGGGAAATTGACTCTTGAGTGTTGTCTTGGTTTTCCTTACAGAGTAGGAAGGAGCTAGTGAATTAGTGGATAGAAGAGTAGAAAGTAATGTGTGGTTTGTTGAGTGAGAGTTGGGGGATGGGGATATTTGGTTTGCATTTCTTCTAAGCCTAAGCATATGACAGGAACACCAAACACCCACATGCCTGGGCTATTTTTAACCAACTACAAATAACATGCCAACAGTATAATGTCTTTTTAAAAAGAATGTTCTGCTCCTTACCAGATGGTTTCATAGAAATATAGATGTTATGCAATTATCACTATGGCAACCCCATATCTAGCAGCAAGAAATAAGCATGTCATGTATTCCTAAGCTTCACTTGTCTTTTTTGAGTAACAGAATACTGATCAATGTATCTCTCTTTTGGAGCACCCCCAGAATCCTTTAATTCCTGTTTATATTACTTCATCTCTGTCCCACACCCCCATCATACACACACACACACACACACACACACACACACACACACAGGAAAAAGTTAAAGACATAGTGAGGATTTCATGATGAGGGAATGTCATAAAAACATATTCGATTCTCAAATAAATGAATTATCTATTCTGGAATCTCCCCCAATTGTGCAAAGAGCAGTCAAGAAATGATTTTCAGAACTGCTCAAGCAGTGTGTAATTCCAATATTCAACAGATATGAGTTTCAGGAACATAGCTGCTTATACATCAAGGAAATACCATTACCCCTATTTTCATTGTAGCAGTCCAGTATGCCACCAATACCAGATTAACTGAGAGCAGCTGCAAATGGAAAGAAACTTCTATCTATATTCACAGAGGTGTCTTGTCAGCTGAGTCCAGCACTCATGTGAAATGCTTAAGGAAAACTGTGAAGCTTGCATTTTCTCTTTTGTAGATGCAATAGTTCCAGTATATCTTTTCTATTGTTATAAAGAAGATATAAACATTCAGGTAGGATTGTTCAACTTGGATCAGATAATCCTTTCAAATTTATCTACATTCACGGACTTCTCTATTCTTCATCAATGAGCCCAAGCACTAACTTCCCTTCTCTTACAACTCAGCTTCTGTGTTCATCATCTATTGCTGTATAACAATTATTCTTAAACATAACAGCCTAAAACAACTTATATTCATTATCTCACGTTTTCTCTGGGTCCAGTAACTGGCTTGGCATCATGCACCTGATACAAGCTCTCTCACAAGGCTGTACGTAAGCTGTCAGCCAGGGCTGAAGTCATCTCATGGCTCAGCTGGGAAAAGTATCTGTTTCCAAGCTCACTCCTGTGGTTGTTGGTGTTCTTCAGATCTTCAGTGGTTGTTGGAGAAAGAATTCAGTCCCTTTTCACATGGATTTTTCCATGTGATTATTCACAATATAGCAGCTTGTTTCCCCAAAATGAGGGGGGCAAGAGAGATTGAGAACTTGAGAGATTGAGAGATGAAAGAGAGAGAAAAGGAGAATAATGAAGAGATAAAAGAGTGAAGCCAGAGTCTTTTAGTAACTCAATCTCAGAAGTGACATTCCATAAGTTTTTGCCATGCTCTGTTTGTTAGAAGAAAGACACCAGCTCATACTCCATGCCCAGCCCCCACCCCAGGGGAGAGAGTTACACAAGGCTGTGGAAATCAGGAGGCAGGAATTACTGAAACCATTTTAGAGGCTGCCTACCACAGATTAATTCCAAAATTGCAAATATGAAAGGATATTCTATTTTAAATTTGTGTCTATCAAAAAAAATTAAGTGAGAGTTTACTAAGGAAATTACATAATATATGCTGATGCTTAAATATAAATGATTTAGAAGTTATCTGTTGTTCATTTTAATCTTGCTGTCACCATCTTCATTACAATCAGTGATGTTAACTAAAATCTGATGCTTGCATATGGTGATTCTTATGTGCAGAGAAAATTAATTATGTCTCAAAATCTGATGTGTGGGTAATAGAAGGATGTCAAGTCAAAATTGTTTTAGACTCTAAAAATCTCTAATCTCCCAATAAAAAATATGATTTTATTCTCTAGAAGAGTAAGCAGCTACAGAAAAGATGAGCATGAAGTTGTAAGGGAGAAAGCACAATTGTGCCCACTTAACCAAATGAATCCAAGCAACATAGTTCATCAATAAGACTATTAATGGTACAGATTAATCATTTTCTTTTATAGTATCCCTAAAGCTTGTGAGTTTCTCTTTTAATCTCCATTCTAGTTTTTACAGGGAATCATAACCTACATGGCCTTTAGGTTTGACAACTATAGCAGATATTAATTGGAGCCACCAGAAAGTATATAGGAAAGATTGAATTCATTTAAAAATTCATGTTTAATCTGCAGTTCTCTTCAACTCTACTGGGCTGGAGAAAAATTACATATTAGTCATCTGGGGGCCAACCTCCCCCTTTCCAGAATTATGAAAAGGTCCAAATGGTTTTACATAGTCCAAAATATTTAGGGAATCCCCTCTAGCCTGGATCCATGCTGGTGACATTTGTGTGTTCATTTTTCCCAAGCTGTGTCATACCTTGAAAATTAACTGTATCTGTGAAAACCTAAATCTGGATCTTGGAGACTTTGGCCAAGGCAGGAAATCCCATTGAACAGGGTCAGTGTCCCTAGGCAAACCACTCAGCAACTTCTGAGAAGCTCACATTTCTGAGAATCAACAGGTTTCAGTCTCAGGACACTGTCAGCTTGGGACACTTACTATTTCTCATTTTCCAAGCCTGGAGGCAATGTTCACCTCCCTGACTCTCCCCCATCCCCTGCTCCTCTACTAACACAATTCTGCTCTTTTTCTCATAAGTACTTCTTTACTCTGGAGCAAAGCAAGTATCAGCTCTTTAAAATACTGGTTTTATTTAAGCCATAGCTGATTTCAACTGGGAAGGACAGGAAGTTAAAAATGTGCATCATTATTTTTTTCTATAGCAATATAAACAAAACATAAATTAATGTGTTAACACATTTTGCTATCACATATCAAATAAGATACTCCATTTTGTTATAGTGGCTGGACACTTACCATCAAGTGTGACATTTTTCAGTAAGTTATGCAAGATTCAGGTTAATCTCTACCTCAGATAGTCATACCACCATCTGCTGGGGTAACAGGAAGCCTGGTTTGTCCCTGAATCTAAGGCACATAACAGTCTTCTTTAAACTCTCCTAAGTGATCCATAATCCTGCAAGTCTGGCTGACTCCCAAAGAGACCAAATCACTGACCATTGGGAAAGAAAGAAATAGAACTGTAAGAAGGACTCTTACATTGTGGTTGGCACTTGCTCAAAATTGAAGGCATCCCTGGCATTTTTCTTTTTCATATTATAGTTAAAAATGAACCCATAAATATGCCTTATGCAGTAGTTCAGTCGGAGATGTATGTTGACATTAGTTAACCTTACAAGCACTCCTTCATGGCCCAACTAGAAAATCAATTATATTTGTTCCTGTAAAAGTTTATTAAATAAGAAACTTGTTAATTCCAATCTAAGCACAGTTATTCATGCCTTTTTATATTTGCTAGGTAGCTCATGTCACAATGTATTATACTTATTGGTTAATCCCCAAATAATAATTTTTCTTTTATTATTGTGCATTCTGCACGGCTGCAAGGGCAGCAAACATATTTTGAGCATCATAGAAATACCAGTGCCTAGTTTCTAACAGCTATTCAATAGATACCCCTTAATAAATGATTAGGGGTGGGGAGGAATGTGAGATCTAAAGAGTGGGGGAAGACACAGTGTAGCAAGTCTGTTCTTTCCAGGCTTCTACATATTAGAACAAGGCAAGGAAAATGAAGCTGCAAATCAGGACATTTATTCCCTACCTCTCCCAATTTTTAATTATATGAAATATGCTATATTTGTGATAAATTTAGCCTGTGCAAAGTAGATTTATGAGTTTTGGAATTATTATGATTCAGGTTCTATATCCTGCCATTTACTAAATGTTTGACTTTGGGCAAGTTACTTAACCATATTAAGTCTCATTTTTCTTGTTTCTAAAATGTGAATTGTAATAGTAACTAGATCACAGGACTGTCCTGAGAATTAAAAAGACAATATTTTTTAACAGCACTCAGCATAGTGCCCAATACAGGGTGAGCCTTTACTATATGATATAATAGTAGCTATATGAATATTTCTATTTCTCTTTGCAGCCATGGACATGGGCTGTTTATATTGCCTTTTTCTCCTGAGAAACAGTAAAGCTCTAATGAGAGATGGAAATAGCACCCAGTAGGGGGAAAACATGCAAAAAGTGGTACACATATTACAGTACTTCTGCTCTTGAATTTCTGAAAGTCCTGAGGAGCTATTAACATTAAGGATACCCCATATGGGATAAAGAGGCCCTGCCCAGTGGCCTGACTCTTTAAGGAATACATTGCAATGCTATCTTCCAAGCACAATGACTCAAACTCAGGGTTTGTTATAGTAACACATCTCCTAGCCCAATCAAGTAGCATGATAAAAATTAAAACAACAGTCATTCTCTGAGGACCTTCTAGGTTCCAGGCTCACCTCGGCAAGATAAGTTTATTATTTACAAATTTTCATCCAGAAAACTGATACTAAGCAGGTTTTGTAAGGTCCTCGAAGTCACCCAGATAATCAGTAACAAAGTGAAGGTGAAAAACAGGCATTTCTGATTCCAAAGTCCATACCCTAATTGTCCAGCCACTTAACCTCTGAATATTAAAAGGAGGAAATGACATTTCCATGTACCTGAAATAAAGTTTGTTTCCCTCATTTCCATATATTTAAACGTCTCTGTAGTTTTTGCTTCATATTTATGTATGTAAAGTTAATTGCTGAAGAGAATTTAGCTTAGTTAAATGGAACATCCTCCAAGATCATATTTAACTCCCCATATGCAAAGCTGGTGTCACCTTCCAGAAGCCTGATTCTCCAGCTGATTCAAATTGCTTCCCATTCTGCAAAATTTTCATGCTTTGATTTTATCTTAGCACATGTGTTTCCTTCTGCTAGAATCCCCTATCCACCTTGTGGAAATGTCAGTTTCTTTTCTTTACTAAGACTCTGGATGAGCATCTCTATAAAGCTTTCTAAGAACTCTTCACTCCAAGACATGTGGCTCGTTTGCATCTTCACCCCACTTTATACATATCTCATCTATACTATTTTCCAATGTTTTAAAGTAATATTTTTACCTGTTCTTCTCCTACTTTGCCACACTAAACTTTGATCTTTTTAAGAGAAAGTTTGGTTTATCCTAGATATTCTCAATGCTCTTTACATACAACATATGCTCCATACATATAACTGAATAAAGATTGGTTCAAGATAGTGGAGTAGAAGGACCTGAGCTCACTCCCTCTTGTGAGAGCACTGGAATCACAATTAACTGCTGATCAATCATCAAAAGGAAGACACTGGAACTCACAAGAAAAGATACCCCACATCCAAACACAAAGGAGAATTCACAATGAGACGGCTGGAGGGGCGCAATCACAATAAAATCAAATCCCATAACTGCTGGGTGGGTGACTCAAAAACTGGAGAACAGTTATACCACAGAAGTCCACCCACTGGAATGCAGGTTCTGAGCCCCACGTCAGGCTTCCCAGCCTGGGGGTCTGGCAATGGGAGGAGGAATTTCCAGAGAATCAGACTTTGAAGGCTAGTGGGAATTGACTGTAGGACTTCAAGAGGACTGAGGGAAACAGAGACTCTACTCTTGGAGGGCACACACAAAATAGTGTGTGCATCAGGACCCAGGGGGAAGGAGCAGTGACCCCATAGAAGACTGAACCAGACCTACCTGCTAGTGTTGGAGGGTCTCCTGCAGTGGCAGGGGGCGGCTGTGGCTCACCATGGGGACAAGGACACTGACAGCAGAAGTTCTGGGAAGTACTCCTTGGCATGAGCCCTCCTGGAGTCCACCGTTAGCCCCACCAAAAGGCCTGTAACTTCCAGTTACAGGCTAACCTCCATTTATCCTCAGGCCAAACAACTAACAGGGAGGGAACTCACACCCACCCATCAGCAGACAAGTGGATTAAAGTTTTACTGAGCTCTGCCCACCAGAGCAACACCCAGCTCTACCCACCACCAGTCCCTCCCATCAGGAAACTTGCACAAGCCTCTTAGATAGCCTCATCCACCAGAGGGCAGACAGCAGAAGCAAGAAGTACTACAATCCTGCAGCCTGTGGAATGAAAACCACATTCACAGAAAGATAGACAAAATGAAAAGGCAGAGGGCTATGTACCAGATGAAGGAACAAGATAAAACCCCAGAAAAAGAAGTAAATGAAGTAGAGATAGGCAACTTTCCAGAAAAAGAATTCAGAAGAATGACAGTGAAGATGATCCAGAACCTTGGGAAAAGAATGGAGGCAAAGATCGAGAAGATGCAAGAAATGTTTAACAAAGACCTAGAAGAATTAATGAACAAACTCTTAGAAGAACTAAAGAACAAACAAACAGAGATGAACAATACAATAACTGAAATGAAAAATACACTAGAAGGAATCAAGAACAGAATGACTGAGGCAGAAGAACGGATAAGTGACCTGGAAGACAGAATGGTGGAATTCACTGCTGTGGAAGAGAATAAAGAATAAAGAATGTCCTAAGACTTCTGGGACAACATTAAGCACACCAATATTCACATTATAGGTGTCCCAAAAGGAGAAGAGAGAGAGAAATGACCCAAGAAAATATTTGAAGAGCTTACAGTTGAAAATTTCCCTAACCAGGGAAAGGAAATAGCCACCCAAGTCCAGGAAGTGCAGAGAATCCCAAGCAGGAGAAACCCAAGGAGAAACACGCCGAGACACATAGTAATCAAATTGACAAAAATTAAAGACAAACAAAAATTATTAAAAGCAACAAGGGAAAAAGGACAAATAACATACAAGGGAACTCCCATAATGTTAACAGCTGATTTCTTAGCAGAAACTCTACCAGTCAGAAGGGAGAGGCACAATATATTTAAAGTGATAAAAGGGAAGAAACTACAACCAAGATTACTCTACCCAGAAAAGATCTTATTCAGATTCGACAGAGAAATCAAAAGCTTTACAGACAAGCAAAAGCTAAGAGAATTCAGCATCACCAAACCAGCTCTACAAAAAATGCTAAACGAACTTCTCTAAGTGGGAAACACAAGAGAAGAAAAGGACCTAAAAAACAGACCCAAAACAATTAAGAAAATGATAATAAGAACATACATATCGATAATTACCTTAAATGTGAATGGATTAAATGCTCCATCCAAAAGACACAGGCTCACTGAATGGATACAAAAACAAGACCCATATATATGCTGCCTACAAGAGACCCACTTCAGACCTATGGACACGTACAGACTGAAAGTGAGGGGATGGAAAAAGATATTCTATGCAAATGGAAATCAAAAGAAAGCTGGAGTAGCAATTCTCATATCAGACAAAATAGACTTTAAAATAAACACTATTACAAGAGCCAAAGAAGGACACTACATAATGATCAAGGGATCAATCCAAGAAGAAGATATAACAATTATAAATATATATGCACCCAACATAGGAGCACCTCAATACATAAGGCAAATGCTAACAGCCATAAAAGGGGAAATCGACAGTAACACAATCATAGTAGGGGACTTTAACACCCCACTTTCACCAATGGACAGATCATCCAAAATGAAAATAAATAAGGAAACACAAGCTTTAAATGATACATTAAACAAGATGGACTTAATTGATATTTATAGGACATTCCATCCAAAAACAACAAAATACACATTTTTCTCAAGTGCTCATGGAACATTTTCCAGGATATATCACATCTTAGGTCACAAATCAAACCTCAGTAAATTTAAGAAAATTGAAATCATATCAAGTATCTTTTCCGACAACAGCACTATGAGATTAGAAATCATTTATAGGGAAAAAAACATAAAAAGCATGAACAATGGAGGCTAAACAATACATTACTAAATAGGTAAGTGATCACTGAAGAAATCAAAGAGGAAATCAAAAAATACCTAGAGACAAATGACAATGAAAACACGATGATCCAAAACCTATGGAATGCAGCGAAAGCATTTCTAGGAGGGAAGATTATAGCAAGACAATCCTACCTCAAGAAACAACAAACATCTTAAATAAACAATCTAAACTTACACCTAAAAGAATTAGAGAAAGGAGAACAAACAAAACCCAAAGTTAGTAGAAGGAAAGAAATCATAAAGATCAGAGCAGAAATAAATGAAACAGAAACAAAGAAAACAATAGCAAAAATCACTAAAACTAAAAGCTGGTTCTTTGAGAAGATAAACTAAATTGATAAACCTTTAGACAGACTCATCAAGAAAAAGAGGGAGAGGACTCAAATCAATAAAATTAGAAATGAAAAAGGAAAAGTTAAAACAGCCACCGCAGAAATACAAAGCATCCTAAGAGACTACTAAAAGCAACTCTATGCCAACAAAATGGACAATCTGGAAGAAATGGACAAATTCTTAGAAAGCTATAACCTTCCAAACCTGAACCAGGAGAAAATACACAATATGAACAGACCAATCACAAGTAATGAAATTGAAGGAAATGGAAGGAACTCTCCCCAAATCATTCTAAGTGGCCACCATCACCCTGATACCAAAACCAGACAAAGACACTACAAAAAAAGAAAATTACAGACCAATATCACTGATGAATATAGGTGCAAAAATCCTCAACAAAATACTAGCAAACAGAATCCAACAACACATTAAAAGGATCATACACCATGATCAAGTGGGATTTATCCCAGGGATGCAAGGATTCTTCAATATACACAAATCAATCCATGTGATACACCATATTAACAAATTGAGAAATAAAAACCATATGATCATCTCAATAGATGCTGAAAAAGCTTTTGACAAATTTCGACACCCATTTATGATAAAAACTCTCCAGAAAGTGGGCATAGAGGGAAACTACCTCAACATAATAAAGGCCATATATAACAAACCCACAGTAAACATCATTCTCAATAGTGAAAAACTGAAAGCATTTCCTCTAAGATCAGGAAGAAGACAAGGTTGCTCACTCTCACCACTATTATTCAACATAGTTTGGGAAGTCCTAGCCATGGCAATCAGAGAAGAAAAAGAAATAAATGGAATAAAAATTGGAAAAGAAGAAGAAAAACTGTCACTGTTTGAAGATGACATGATGCTATACATAGAGAATCCTAAAGATGCCACGAGAAAGCTATTAGAGCTAATCAATGAATTTGGTAAAGTTGCAGGATACAAAATTAATTAACAGAAATCTCTTACATTTCTATACTCTAACAATGAAAGATCAGAAAGAGAAATTAAGGAAACAATCCAATTCACCATTGCAACAAAAATAATAAAATTCCTAGGAATAAACCTACCTAAGGAGGTAAAAGACCCCAGAAAACTATAAGACACTGATGAAAGAAATCAAAGGTGACACAAACAGATAAGAGATATACCATGTTCTTTGATTGGAAGAATCAATATTGTGAAAATGACTATACTACCTAAAGCAATTTACAGATTCAATGCAATCCCTATCAAATTACCAATGGCATTTTTTAGAAAACTAGAACAAAAAATCTGAAAATTTGTAAGGAAACACAAAAGACCCCAAATAGCCAAAGCGATCTTGAGGGAAAAAAGCGGAGCTGGAGGAAACAGACTCCCTGACTTCAGACTATACTAAAAAGCTACAATAATCCAGCCAATATGGTACTGGCACAAAAACAGAAATATAGATCAATGGAACATGATAGAAAGCCCAGAGATCAACCCACCCACATACGGTCACCTTATCTTTGATAAAGGAGGCAAAAATATACAATGGAGAAAAGACAGCCTCTTCAATAAGTGGTGCTGGGAAAACTGGATAGCTACATGTAAAAGAATGAAATTAGAACACTCCCTAACACCATACACAAAAATAAACTCAAAATGGATTAAAGACCTAAATGTAAGACGGGACACTATAAAACTCTTAGAGGAAGACATAGGAAGAACACTCTTTGACATAAATCACCGCAAGATCTTTTTTGACCCACCTCCTAGAGTAATGGAAATGAAAACAAAAATAAACTAATAGGACCTGATGAAACTTAAAGGCTTTTGCACAGTAAAGGAATCTATAAACAAGACGAAAAGACAACCCACAGAATGGGAGAAAACATTTGCAAACGAATCAATGGACAAAGGAATAATCTCCAAATTATATAAACAGCTCATGCAGTTCAATATTAAAAAAACAAAAAACCCAATCCAAAAATGGGTGGAAAACCTAAATAGACATTTCTCCAAAGAAGACATACAGATGGCCAAGAGGCCTATGAAAAGTTGCTCAACATCACTTATTATTAGAAAAATGCAAATGAAAACTACAATGAGGTATCACCTCACACTGGTTAGAATGGGCATCATCAGAAAATCTACAAACAACAAATGCTGGAGAAGCTGTGGAGAAAAGGGAACCCTCTTGCACTGTTGGTGGGAATGTAAATTGATACAGCCACTATGGAGAACAGTATGGAGGTTCCTTAAAAAACTAAATATAGAATTACCATATGAACCAGCGATCCTGCTACTAGGCATATACCCAGAGAAAACCATAATTCAAAAAGACACATGCTCCCCAGTGTTAATTGCAGCACTATTTACAATAGCCAGGTCATGGAAGCAAACTAAATGCCCATCGACAGATGAATGGATAAAGAAGATGTAGTACATATATACAATGGAATATTACTCAGCCATAAAAGGAATGAAATTGGGTCATTTGCAGAGATGTGGGTGGACCTAGAGACTGTCATACAGAGTGAAGTTAAGTCAGAAAGAGAAAAACAATGACTGTATATTAATGCATATATGTGGAGTCTAGAGAAATGGTACAGATGAACCAGTTTGAAAGGCAGAAATAGAGACACAGATGTAGAGAACAAATGTATGGACACCAAGGGAGGAAAGCACAGGATGGGGTGGTGGTGGTGGTGGGATGAATTGGGAGATTGGGATTGACATATACACACTAATATGTATAAAATAGATAACTAATAAGAGCCTGCTGTATAGAAAATTAAATTATATTTTAAAATATTACTGAATAAATTATCATCTTCACTAATACACGTATTCTCATATTTCTCTACTCTTACAAATGCCTTCTCCAAAGTTTAATAAAATGATCTGTACTACATTTCTACATTCTGTGCCATTCTCTACTACATGACATAATTCTGTAACGTTATCTAATACGAACCAAGTCTAAAACCTCAGGTTCGCTAACATAAATCAACATTTCACTTGTAAGATTCACTGAAGTATAAACTGCTGTTAAAAGGAGTCCTCTTGTAATAAGTGCTCCCTTATTTTTAATAACCAATCACCAGGGATGTTATCATACCAGCTTTAGTTTTTCATAAGCTTCCTGATACTATTGATCCGAGTATGACCAGATGGCTTCTTACAAATAAACTCCAGGTGGAATGATATTAGTTGATTTTTAATCATTCCTCTTCTAAATATGTTTTGTTTTTCTTTCACAGAGAAACAGAATTGAATCAATCCTAGACTGTTTGGAGCCAGTAGAACTTACAGAAACAATGGCTATTGGGGAATGGATTTTTTTAATATACATTTATGTATTAAATATATATTTAATCATATATAATATGATTTAGTTGACAATAATTATTGAAAATCAACCTAATATCATGAAGACAGTATATTGTTATTCCCAATAATCAAGCCTGGCTCTACAGAGTTGTTCCAAGAACATGATTATTCTTGGTGATACTGTTATGTGAAGAGTTATCCTAATCATTTAGCCTGAAAGATTATTAAACATATACTTGGTCAAACACTTAAGAACATTCATTCACTTAACTATTTCTTCCTTCTTTTCTTCATTCAATAAATCCAGGAGATAGTCTCATCACTGGGGATACAAAGACACACAATATGCAAGTCCGAACCTTCAATGTCATGGCAGTGTGCTGGGAGATGTGTGCACATATATGAATAGCTACAGTGATGTATGAACATGTTTATACAGTCCTCTGCAGGCAGAGCCATGCCTGCCCAGAGAGGGAGTGTTTCCCAAAAAGTTTCAGGGCAGAGGTGGCATATGAGCAAAGAAGATAATTAAAATGTGATTCCCTTCTAATTTCTAAAACTTCAGTGCTTTATAATTGCTGAATCTATAAACGAGGTAAACACATCATGGTATCATGGTATCAGAGCTAGGAGCTCTTCCATAGAAACAGGGATTCAGAGAAGAAAGGAGGTATCTCCTCTATGTTGTCCGGGAGGAGTGACAATCAGCCAGGCAAGTAAGGTGGGAAATAGCATTCTAAGCCAAACCATAAATCACTTGGGAGATAAAAGTGGGGCATTTGGGAAATTTCTAGCCTTTAGACTAGAGTGATGCTTGTAGACTGGTTCTTTCTGCTATGTGCCACCTAACCCTATCTCTGCTGCATTCAGCGAATTGATGTTGTTGCTGATGGCTGCAGCTAGGTCCAAGTGTAGAAACAGCAGAAAATTGGGAGTTAGCTTTGCTATTTATAATTCGGTTGACTTTTGGCAGATGGCATTTTCCCTGTTTCTCCAGCTACAAGATGGGAATAAAGATAATCAGCATTCCTTTCATATGTCCTTTTAACGTGGTTAAATCTATTTTTAAAACTATAACTTATGTGAAAGGGCTATGCAAATTACCATTCAAACGTTAAATAACATTTTCTGGATTAAAAAATAAAATGAAGAATTACAGCTAGTAAAAATGTCAAAAAAAAAGGAAGAGGAAGAGCGATGAGTGAAGAAAATGTGTAAATGATAACATGGGACACTATATACACTCTAATATTTGCAAGGCTGCTATGTAGATGTTTTCACCATTCTAAGATGAGTACTCATAATGTTGCAGAGATTGACTGGGGCCCCGTATCTTCAATTTACTATAACAGAGTAAGTCTAAGTAAGGAATTTACCCTAAAATTCAGTTTTTCTTTAAATTAATTCTATTTCTTTCCCCTTAGTTGGTATCAGGGCTTTTTACTGTCACAGTAGCCTTGTCAGAAAATAACAAAAACTAAGTTATTCACGCAACATTTAACTCTTGTTGAAAAGAAGCCTAGATGCTTTTGAATGATGCATTCTTACTTTTATATTCAATGACATTTGTTTACCTTGATTCAAAAATGGCAAACTCAGGAAAAAAAATTCTATCATTACTTTTTCCAATAAAGGGAATGTTAAGTTTGAACAATACCACAAACCAAACAAAGCATAGTAGGTTACCAGAGATATCTTTTCCTTTCTGTTACAAAATGAACCAATCAATCAATCAATCAATGAGAAAGAGAGAGAGAGAGAAAAGAGAGAATGAAGGATAGTCCATGTCTTCCAATAAATTTAGAGAGAGGGAAAAAATATCAGTAGGAATTGAAAGAACTCAGCAATATCAAAAGTTGTGTGTATTTCCCATAGGAATTTGGTCTATAAATAACTGTGCTGGCAACACTATTTTAAAATCAGCTGCAGAGCTGCAGAAGGTGTTTTTAAGGGATTGGGGAAATTAAAGAAAATTCATATTTGTAAAGTTTGAGCCTGGTGACCTGAAATGTTCCATTAAATTAATCAAAGATTCAAGAAGATGCTGTCTTCTGGTCAAGTCTGTGCATTCCCAGTCCCCTTCTTAGCATTAATTCTTTTCTGTGTATTCACTTAGGCTTGCAGGGCCCATGGGATGAGCGAGTTGCTTTTATTAAATGTTGTATTTCTACCCTATCCTCACTGCAAGAAATTTGAAAGACACTGCAATGATTTCACTATTTTATATAATCTCCCATTGTAAATTCTCCCTGAAATTTTGTCAATACAGAAAAATCTTTGAGCCAGAAAAGAAGGTTAAAAAAGATTAATCTCAAAAATATACAAATTAATCACATGCAGCTCAAAATCAAAAAACCAAACAACCCAATCAAAAAATGCGTGGAAGACCTAAATAGACATTTCTCCAAAGAAGATGTACAGGTGGCCAAGAGGCCCATGAAAAGATGCTCAACATCACTAATTATTAGGGAAATGTAAATCAAAGCTACAGTGAGGTAACACCTCACATCAGTCAGAATGGCCATCATCAAAAAATCTATAAACAATAAAAGCTGGAGAGGGTGTGGAGAAAAGGGAACACTCTTGCACTGTTGGTGGGAATGTAATTTAATATAGCCACTCTGCAGAACAGTATGGAGGTTCCTTTAAAAACTAAAAATAGAACTACCATATGACCCAGCGATCACACTACTGGGCATATACCCACAAAAAACCATAATTCAAAATTACACATGCACCCCAATGTACCTTACAGCACTATTTACAATAGCCAGGACATGGAAGCAACCTAAATGTCCATCAACAGAGGAATGGATAAAGAAGATGTGGTACATATATACAATGGAATATTACTCAGCCATAAAAAGGAATGAAATTGGGTCATTTGCAGAGATGTGGGTGGACCTAGAGACTGTCATACAGAGTGAAGTAAGTCAGAAAGAGAAAAACAAATATCATATATTAACGCATATATGTGGAATCTAAAAAAATGATATAGATGATCTTATTTGCAAAGGAGAAATAGAGACACAGAAGTAGAGAACAAACGTATGGATACCAAGAGGGTAGGGAGGGATGGGATGAATTGGGAGATTGGGATTGACATATATACACTATTGATACTATGTATAAAATAGATAACTAATGAGAACCTACTGTATAACACAGGGAGCTCTACTCAGTGCTCTGTGGTGACCTAAATGGGAAGGAAATCCAAAAAAGAGGGGATATATGTACACATATAGCTGATTCATTTTGCTGTACAGTGGAAACTAACACAACATTTTAAAGCAACTACACTACAATAAAAATTTAAAAAAAAAGAAACTAGGAAAGTATTAAAGCAACCCTTCCTTAAATGTAATTAAGAATCTGAAAATGTGTATTTGATGCTCAGCGTTGTATTTATCTTTTATAAGTAAAAGTATTAAATGCTGTTTATTTGCATAGTAATAGCCACTAAAATTTAATGATCCACTATTATGTGCTAGGTAGTGTACTACGCTTTAAATCAAGTATCTCATGTAATTTTCTCAGGGGTCCTGTGAAATACAGCATTATTATCCCCATTATCTGAGTGAAAAACAGGAGACTTTGAAGGATTAGGTAACTTGAGCATCACGGCACAGCTAGAAAGTGATGGACAGTTTAGAACTCAGAGAGTCTGACTTCAAAGCCAGTGTTAAACCATATCGTTTGCTGCCTCCATCAACCTTGTTACTGCACCTGGCCACCGGTCCAGTCCATCCTATTGGCTGAGGTCAATGAAAGTATTCTAAGGAGATGCACAAACACCTAGATCCAACGAGCACTATGCCAGTACCAATCATTGTCCTTTCTCTTTAAGTCCAGAATATGTTTAGTTCTAAGTTTCTTGTAGGACTAATTCACAAATGCACTGCAAAAGAATTGTCTCCAAACCTACCATCAAAGACATGCACAGATCCACAGGATTCTCCTTTCTTATACCAGGAATTCATAGATGATCTAAAACAATTGTGCCTACATCTCCTGCTCCACAATCCAGAAAAGGTTTTATTACCTGAAATACGTTGATCTGATGTTTTTTTCCATACTACTGATTTTTGTAAGCTGCCGAGATCTCAGTTGCAGCTCCCAAGGAACTCCCTGCTAATAAAAACACATTACAAATAAATAAGCAAGATAAGACCTTGGGTCTTATTATACATTTCTTTCCTAACCTGACCTTGAAAAATCACTCACTTACTTGGCCTAAGAAATCTTAGCTTTTGTTTGAATAATGGCAAATTAGGAAATTCCATTTCTCAGAAATCCACAGTCTCTGCCTATCTCCATTAATAGATACCATATATTAAGTTCTTCCATACTGCGGAAAATGTGATACTCTACCTATATATGTTTTTAAACTTATTTATTTTATTTATTTTTATTTTTGGCTGTGTTGGGTCTTTGTTGCTGAGCACGGGCTTTCTCTAGTTGCAGTGAGTGGGGGCTATTCTTCGTTGCAGTGCGCAGGCTTCCCATTGTGGTGGCTTCTCTTGTTGTGGAGCACTGGCTCTAGGCGTGGACTTCAGTAGTTGTGGCACGTGGGCTCAGTAGTTGTGGCTTGCGACCTCTAGAGTGTAGGCTCAGTAGTTGTGGTGAATGGGCTTAGTTGCTCCGTGGCATGTGGGATCTTCCTGGACCAGGGCTTGAACCCCTGTCCCCTACAGTGGCAGGCAGATTCTTAACCACTGCGCCACCAGGGAAGCCCTCTACCTATATTATCTCATTTATTTCTCAAGAAAACTCTAGGAGCGTGATGATCCCCATTTCACAGAAGAAAAATCCACTGCAAATGAGACTCCATGTCTCACTTATGGTGAAATAGCTGAGACTTGGTTCTTTTAATCATGGTCCTCTCACTGTAAAAACACATTTCAACCACTATTTTTGCACTATCTCTCTACTTATGCCACTTGACTCTTTCAATATTTTTATTAAGAAAACATAAATGTATACTTATAATTCCCTTATAAAACACTTTAGTGCTTGTTGCAGAGGGTTGTTTTTTTTTTTTTGATTTAGCTTTTTAATATAATGATCAGAGAACTGAGCTTATTAACATTCATTTGGATGAAATTGGCTGGAAATTAACTAGAATTAAAATTATTAAATTTGAAGTTTAAAGTAGTGTGTCCTTTCCTCATTTCATTTTGAATTCTGCAGACTTGAAACAGCTTCACATAAATTAAGGAAAATCCTAGAGTCCCACCCACAGAGCTGACAGAGGCAAGACAGAGGAATGGCCCCTGTCCCTTTGCATTATCACAATTACCTTTGACAATGTTGCTTTTAGGCATGTTGACAAAGCCCAGACATTGTTAGTGGCTCTCTCCTTCCAGAAGTGCAGACTGCAGAGGTTTACTGAGAATAGACATTTTCTTTTACAGAAGGAGAGGGACATTGCACACTCTTTAAAACTATTAATAGACACCTAACCCACTGACGTAAATGTCTTGCCAAAGAGGACTCATTAATCCCACTTTTGAAAAATGTTTAAGAGAATTGAAAGCAAGCAATTCTGTGTATATACAATACCTAATGTTCCTATAAAGCAGGCACAGGCAGGAGTTAGTAAGTTGATCATTGAGAATTCTGTTTATATTTCTATTAGAAAGGGAAATGATTTCCAAGATTAAAGACCATGTTTCTCATAAAAAGTACTCTTTTGTTTAAATACTGAGTGAAGACCCCTTCTCCCAGAGCTATTTTTGGAAGCCTGATATTTCTTGAGGATTCCACGTTCATCTTTCCCACTCTCTAAAATATGAAAATATTTCAATGTCTCCTACCAATCAACATGTCCAAAGCTAAATATCAGAATTTGTCCCAAACCAGCAATTTTTCTCATGTTCTATATTCATCATATAGAGTTACCATTCTTCAGAATTACTACAAGCTAGTTTAATTGTCCCTACATATTCCTTTTTGTCTTCAATCAGTTCTTACATTCAAAGTATACTTGTTGATTTCCTAAAGTGTGCGCCATGCTGTTATATGGCTATGTGGGGGCTACAGCAGTGAAAAAAGAAAAAAAGAAAAACAAACTCCCAAATTGCTTACATCATTGAAGACATTGTAGTAGAGTGAGTGACACAATTAAGAAATAAAATATGGAGAATATCAGTTGATGATAAAAAGCCATGGAGAAAAACAAGACAGGAAAGGGGTATACATGTGCTAAGGAGAGTTTACAGACCTGGATGAGACATGGCATGGATGTCAAGGGCTACTGGTGGTAGCTGCCAAGATAAGCTAAAAGATGAAAAAAATTTGCTCTGTTGGTTTCAACATGAAAGAAAGTAGTGAGCATGTATATTGGGGAGGAGAGAGGAGTAGTGGTCTTGAGCTGTGCACATTCTCCAGCTTCCTCTTCAAACTTGCCAAAGGTGACTTATGAAGCCAGTGATGTGAATCCCTATCTGACTTATCCAGAGCAAGTGGAGGTCAAAGATTCCTTCATGACATCAACAGCCAGAGGTGTGGAGGTCAGGAGAGGGGGGTGCAGGGCACATCTGGTCATATTTCATACTCACCAAACTCCTTTGATTGTGTGTCTCTTACCACAGCTACTTTACAGTCCCAAATTCCAGATTCAGAAAACTGCATTTTAGTTGTTCTTCCATCCTTCAAACTAGGATGGGGGTAAAAACTCAATCCTAAAACATCTGACTGCATTGAAACTGTCACTTTGTACATAACCCATTAGAGTGTAAAATCCTCAGTGCAAAAAAGGTGTGTTATTCAACTTTTTATCCTGTATGCCTTGACTTAGAGTAAAAGTGAGCAATTATTTGTTTGTTTTACCTGAAGGGATAGACTATAGCACTGCCCTCAGAATTTTCAACAGTTAGTTTTTGCCTATAGAGACTACAAACCTTAACCAATCCTCCCAAATTATAAACCAACTATGTTTCTGGCCTGACCTGACTCCTATTATATTACTCCACACAAACCATATTCAAACCATATTGAACTGACTTCTTTTCCCCAAACACAATCAGATATATTTTCAGCTCTATTTTGCTCAAGTTCTTCTCTGAGCCTGGCATACTATCTCTCTCACTTCCAATATGTCATTCTTATTTACTATTCTAAGCCAACACCAGTGTTTTTTTTCCTATAGAGTTTTTCTTAATATCTATTGCATTCACCTATGTTATTAACTGTTTCCTCCTTTGGGCTCTCACAGACTGATGTCAGAGAACTGAATCCATCACACTGTGATTATAATTAGTTGTTTACACAATTGTCACACCAAGAGAAACACTTTATCTATCAGCATTTTTTTTTTCTTTCTTGCTTCTCCTAGGTCTCAGGGGAATCAAGTCCATTTTAAGATGGACATGACTGATGAAATTACAGAAAAGAAGAAAGAGAGGGAAAAATAAAAGATTTAGGATTTGTTGGTTTGGGCTGCCTTACAACTAAACAAGATGTCTATTGAATTTTCCCCTTTCAACACTTTGAAGGTCTTGGAGGAAGGAAGGTATTGTTGGAGAAGATTTTTGAATAAAGTTTGATTCCACACTGAGGCATATAAAGAGAGTTATTTCTTCCTTCCTTTGTTACTTAATTACATTTTAAAAAATCAGTGTTTTTCCCACAAAAGAGAACAAGAGAAAACTCTTCTCCAACAAGGAGAAAAGAGTCAAGGGCATGTGTGGGTTACAAAGAGAATGTGAACAAAAGTGAATATTTTGATAGGTAATAATTTTAAGATTGATTTCACTGGGAGACATATACGTACTGAGTTAAAAATTAAATAGTTACTTTTGGAACCCTCATTAATAAACATTACATTTTGTAATCCACTTACATATAGTCTCAAGTAAGTTAATGAAAAATCTAATAAACGAGAGATATCGAAGAGAAGAGGTTCCAGAAAGTCTGTTATTTTCATAAAAAGAGCATCGTACTGTCATATGCACATAGAGAAATACATTTCAAAATAGAACAGTTATGTAATCTGACATCAGTACCCATGGCAACCTGTAAGGAACACTGCCAGTTTCTTGGATGAGGGCAGAATCTATAGTGACATGCCTAAAATATTCTAGTTAGGTCTCTCAACAAAGTGAAACCAGTTAAATGTTTTACGAAAACTTTGTTGTCGTTGTCATTGTTCTCAGTGTTTTGCAGGTGATCCAAGAAGAAGTTTTAACATGTACGTGGCAAATTATTTGGCAAATCTGTGCTAGCAGACCTTAACAACCCCCTGTTCTGGTCAGCCATACCTCAAAGTTTAGATTTCCGCCGCTGTTTCTTCCACAGTTCTGTTCTTCCTTCTTCCATTTCTACATTCTTTAGTCCATCCTAATGACTTACTACCCATCAGAATTAAAAGCCAGTCAACACTTTTTGAATACTTACTACATGCTCATATCTATTATATTAAGTCCTTTGAAGACATCAATACCATACCTGCCATATTATCTGTTGGAAATCGTTTTTATGGGCTAATTTAAAACAGAGGCTCTGGTTCAATTCTACTTGTCCACTCTTAAAGTTTCAAATTAAACATTTTTTTTATGATGAGAATTTAATGATCAGTACAACATTACTTCTAGGCTATTATGTACTTTCTATTAGCAATGGTAAACACATACCTAAAGAGGGTAGATACGTAACATAAATGTGTTAAGGAGACTATATTGAAGAGAATAAGAAAGAGCAGGGACTACAGTAAACTGACAGTGTGTACATCACATACAGGCTTTGAAATTCAAATTTTATACTATTTTTAAACCACTGTATAGGTTACGATGAAGGCTGTTTCCCAATTTTTAAAATGAGAGTCTGTTTATTATTATGATCATAATGCAGAATGAGGTTTTTAGGTAAATATTTTATGTTAGGAAAATTTTAGATTTACAGAGTGGCTTCAAGGGTAGTACTGAGAGTTTCTGTATAAACTGAACCCAGTTTACACTACTGTTAACATCTTACAGTAGTGTGGTACATTTGTCAAAACTAAAGAACTGATATTTTACTCATTATTAACTAAAGTGCACACTTTATTCATGTTTTCTCAGTTTTGACTGTGATTTTCCTGTTTTAAGATCCTATAAATATATCACTTTTAATCATCATGCCTCATCTTAGACCCCTCTAGATTAAGATCATTTCTCAGTTTTCCTTATTTTTGATGATGTTACAGTTTTAAGAAGTACAGATCAGGTATTTTGTAAAACGTGATTTATTTTGAGTCTGTCTGATGTTTTTTTCTTGTGGTGAGCTGCGGATTAGGGGTTTGGGGGAGGAAGAACACAGATGCAAAGTATTATTCTCATCACAACATGTAGAGGGTACATGCTATCAATATCACTGATTATTGCTGATAATCTAGGTCTCATGACTGAGGAAGTGTTTGTGAGATTTCTCCACTGTAAAGTAACTCCTTTTCCGCCTTTTCATATTGCCCTTTGGAAGAGTTACTTTCAAGGCGTTTACTCCTTAAGGAGCCCATCTTTAGGGAAAATGAATTAGACTCCATCTCCTAGAGAAGAGAGTCTCTACCTAACTCATCTGGAATTCTTCTGTATGGGATATTTGTCTATTCTCCCTCATTTATTCATTTATTTAAACATTTGTTTATGTTAATACAAACTCATGGGTATTTATTTTCTATGTTGGGTTATAATCCAATGTAGTTTTATTTATTACCTCCCTCAAATTGTCCCAGCTTTGGTCATTGGAAGCTCTTTCAGCTATCTTTTGTGTCCCTTTGACACAAGCCCATCATTTTTTGTTTGTTTGTTTCTTTGATTTTGTTTAGCACTTCCTTACTTTCTGGTATTATAAATGTTTGAGGCCAATCTTGCATATTCCCTATGCCAGACATAGAATCAGCCATTTCTCTGAAGAGCTCAGGTTTCTTTTGTTGTGGAATGGTACTAGAAACCAAGATCTGGGCACTGGATTTGTTCACTGCTACTGGAATGTCATTGCTTCAAGGCATCTCAGCAGACAGAGCTAACAAATATATGAGTGTCTAATCACCTGTGCATAATACATCTATAATTACTGATATTTCATCATCTGAATCTATAGTAAGCGAACCATGAGTAAATATTGATGTCTCTAACTCTAATCTAATACCTCATGATTCATTCTTGCCTTCCCCCCTTGCTTATCTGTAACTCCAAACTCTAACAGTAAGAATCTTGTCTCCCACCACCCAAGATACATCAGCTTACTTGTTCAATCCCAGTATCCATGTATAGTGGTTTCAAAAATTTTAACCTATAATCCCATGGGAAACAACTTTACCAAAGCAAGTACAGTGCTTATATATAATTCCCTTTGTCTTTAGTTTTACAGTTTCCACTAATTTCCAAGGGTACTGAGGTCAGTACCTTTTTACATTTCCTGCTTCTGTGAGGTTATGTCATGAATTTTTAATAAGGTTGGATTATTTTATCAGAGTCTGCATCCCAGCCTGGATTCCCAGATCTCCTCATTTATTTTTAAAATTTGCAAACATTAAGGTTCCACTCTTTGTACGTAAGGTACTATGGGTTTTGACATAGTGTCATGTATTCACTACTACAGTATCATACAGACTAATTTCACTACCCTAAAATTACTCTGTGCTTCATCCATTCAACACTTCCCATATCTAAACCTTTGCAAGCATCAAACTGTTTTCTACCTCTATAATTTTGCCTTTTACATAATGTCATGTAGATGGAATCATACAGCGTGTAGCCTTTTTATACTGGTTTCTTTCATTTAGCTATAAACATTTAAGATCTTTGAAGTTCTCATCACAAGAATGAAGAATGGAACTATGGGAGGTACTGGATGTTAAATAAATTACTGTGGTAATCATTTTGCCATATATACATATACCAAGTCATTATATTGTACACTTTAAACTAATATGATCTTATATGTCAATTGCATCTCAAAAAACTGGGAAAAGTGAAGTGGGTCTCTTGTAGACAGCAAAAAAATATTCATCTACATTGTTGCATGCATGAATAGTTCATTTTTCTTTAAATCACTCAATAACATTTCTTTTTTATGGATTTCTCAAAGTTAGTTTATCCATTTACATTTTGAAGGATATCTTGATTGCTTCAAGTTTTTGGTGATTATGATCAATCTGTTATAAATATTTGTATACATGTTTCTATGCGGACACAAGTTTTTTAATTGGCTGAGTAAATGCCCAGGAACAAGATGCTGTATGATGAGTATGGTTAAAAATTTGCTTAGTGTTTTCAGAAAGTGCCAAACTGTCTTCCAAAGTGGCTGTACCACTTTGCATTCCTACCAGGAATGAATGAGAATTCCTGATGCTTCTTATCCTTGCCAGCAATCAATATTGTCTGTTTTTTGGATTTTAGACATTCTAATAGATGTGTAGTGATATCATATTTTTTTGTGTACAATTACCTAGTAACAAGTGATGTTAAGCAAATTTCCATATGTTTATTTTCCATATGTATATGTTCTTTGCTGAGGTGTCTATTCAAGTTTCTGCTACACTGTTGAGTTTAAAAATTTTATTTTGTATTCTGGACATAAGTCCCTTATGAAACGTGATTTGCAAGTATTTTTTTTTACCAGTCTATGACTTGTTCTTTTCATTCCCTGAACAGCTATTGCAAAGAAAATATGTTTAATGTTAAAGTTCAATTTACATTTTTTCTTTTATGATTTAAATTTTTTATTTTCATGAATTGTTCTATCTAAAAACTTACATAAAATTTGATTATTTTTTTCCTGACATTATATAGTTTCGTGTTTTAAATTTAGGTGTATTTGTATAATACATTTTGAGTTGACTTTTGTGAAAGGTGCAATGTCTGTGTTTAAAACCACTTTTTTACATACAGATATCATCCAATTGCACTACCATTTATTGGAAAAAGATGATCCTTTTTCCCTGGAATTGCCTTTGTGCCTTTATCAAAAATCATTTGGTTATATTTTTTTAGTTCATTTTTGGCATCTTAATTTTAATCCATTGGTTGATGTGCCTGTTCTTAAGGCAATACTACACTGTCTTGATTATGGTCACGTTGAAAGAGGGTAAAGTGAATCCTCCACATGCATTAGCTATTCTAAACCTTTTGACTTTCTGGATGAGTTTTAGAATCAGTTTGTTGACATATGCAAAAAAAATTGCTGGGGACTTGATTAAAATTGTGTTGAATCTACAGATACAGTTGGGAAGAATTGGTATCTTAAAAATATTGAGGCTTCTAACATATGAACATGGAATATCTCTCCACTTGTTTAGATCATCTGTGATTTCTGTTTTCTGAGTTTTATAGTTTCTACACACCGATTCTACATATATTTTGTAATATTTATACTGAGCTATTGAACTTTTTGGTGCTACAGTAAATAGCTCTATTTTTTATTTCCAGTTCCAATTGTTTATTGCTGGTATATAGGAAAGCAATTGACTTTTGTATATCAACCTTGAAACCTGCAAAGTTGTTATACTAACTTATTATTTCCAGGAAATATCTGTGTGTGTGTGTATGTGTGTGTGTGTGTGTATGTGTGTGTGTGTGCATAGATTTATTGGGGTTTCTATAGAGAAAATCATCCATCATGTCATCTGAAAATAAAAACATTTTTAATTCTTCTTTTCCAATTTGTATATCTCTTCTTTTTCTTTTTCTTGTTGTATTGAATTAAGTAAGATTTTCAGGATAATATTGAACAGGAGTAATGAGAGAGGATATTCTTGCCTCATTTGCCATCTTAAAAAATTCAATTTTTCACTATTAAGTATGATGTATATGATGTTAGAGTTTTTCACATATATCCTTTATTAGGTTAATGAAATTCCATTCTATTCCTAGTTGGGGGGAGGTTTATGTTTGCTTGTTTTGGAACCAGCCTTACATTCTTGGAAAGAACCACACTTGTTTGTGGTATATAATTCTTTTTCTATACTGCTGGATTCAATTGACTAATATTTTGTTAAAGATATTTACGTCTATGTTCATGAAAGATATTGGATTGTAGTTTTCTTCTCTTATATGCTTCTATGTAGTTTTATTATTAAGGCAATGCTGGCCTCATAAAATCACATGCAATATGTCCCCCACTTCTATTTTATGGAAGAGATTGTTTAACATATGACATTGGCACTCTCTCTATTTTAAATGCATGGTTGAATTTAACAGCAAAACCATCTGGGATTTGTGTTTTCTTTTGGGAATGATTTTTAGCCATTAATTAAATGTCTTTACTAGATATGGAGATATTTGGTTCATCTATTTGAGAGTTTTGGTAGTTTGTTTCTTTCAAGGAATTGATTGATTTCATCTAAATTATCAAAATTGTGGGCATAGAGTTGTTTGTAGTGTTAATTTCTTACCCTTTGAATGTCTATGGGATTAGTAATTATCCTCTTTTATTCTTGGTATTGGTGATTTGTGTCTTTTTCTTTTCTTCTAACCTGAGAAAAAGTTATCAATATAGTGATTTTTTTCAAAGAACCAGCTCTTACTTTCATTGTGTGTTGGGAGGGGGGATAGGGGATGCTGCAAGGTTGAGATTTATCTTGTTTGGTCTTCTCTGAGTTTCTTCTCTGAGTTTCCTAGATCTTCTGTCCTGTTCTCTTTCCCTCCTTTCTGGTGCTCCCGTTATGTGTGTTACACCTTTGGTTACTGTCCCCCAGTTCTGGAATCTTCTGATTTGCTTGTTGTTATTGCTTTTGTTGTTTCATCTGATTTCTCTTTGGATTTTAGTTTGGGAAATTCCTATTGACCTATCTTCCTATTGACCTACCTATCGTCACTAATTCTTCTTCAGATGTGTTGAATCTATTGATGAGCCTGATGAATGCATTCTTTAATTGTTACTTTTTTTCCCCCTAGCATTTTCTTTTGATTCTCTCTCATTGTTTCCATGTCTCTGCTGACAGTAGACACCTGGTCTTGTATATTGTATATTTTTCCCATTAGGACCCCTAATATATTGATCATAATTATATTAAATTCCTTTTTTGATAATTCCTATATTTGTGTCATATCTGAGTCTGGTTGTGATACTTCACTTTTTGGACTGTTTTATTTATTTCTATTTGGCATGCCTTGTGAGTTTTTGTTTAAATCTGGACCTGTTGTATTGGATAATATGTTCTGAGGCCTTTAGTGTTTATCTGGCTAGGGGTTAGGCTGTTTAATGTTTTTGCATCTATAACTACCAGAGGCTTCACATCTCTCTACTGTCCTTGTTTTTGCCTTCTCGCGATGCAATTTGCCCTGTAACTTCAGTTCTATGATATGTCCAAGAAAAGTCATTGATTTTCAGTTTAGTCAGGTTTTTCTTGTTGTGAGAGTGAAAGTGATGACTGCCTTTTTACATGCTGGACCTGAAATGGGAAGTCCTAGGTTACCAATTTTTAATTGAAATATTTTTACTATCTGAACCCTTCTATAAGATAGCGTTATCATATCTGTTCCTTCTATAAAATAGCGAAGGAGTGGGAGTACTGGAAAAATCTAACAATCTCATGACAATAAAATACAAACTATAGAGAGTCTAACTTCAGCTGTCTAACCACCAAGGTTGAGGAAACAGAATTTGAAAATATATTTATACCTTACTAATGTAGTAAAGTCTCAAAATTCAATTGTACTACAACTGGGATATACAGAAAACAAACAAACAAGATGCATAATTCTATCTGTAATTAATCTCTTATTCCTTAACATGCCACTGACTAGTTACTTGGAAAATCAATAATTTCATTTAGACCAATTTGGTAAACTCCATCTGAGGAAGTAAACAGCCCTTCTGGGTAACATTATCACATGGTTGAAAAATCGTCAGTATTTCTCTGGGCCCCTGATGTTTTCCACAAGATGACAGACAGCTTCTTAACGGAAGAGATGTGGTTTAGGACAGTTTAAGGCTTATTTTTTATTGAGAGAGATAAGATCTTCAGATTCTTTTGCTGACATTGTAACATTTGGTAACACTGTCTTTCTTATGTGGTTTTACCAAAAGCTTGGTGGTCTGGGGCTTCCCTGGTGGCGCAGTGGTTGAGAATCTGCCTGCCAATGCAGGGGACACGGGTCCGAGCCCTGGTCTGGGAAGATCCCACATGCCGCGGAGCAACTAGGCCCGTGAGCCACAATTACTGAGCCTGCGCGTCTGGAGCCTGTGCTCCGCAACAAGAGAGGCCACGATAGTGAGAGGCCAGCGCACCGCGATGAAGAGTGGCCCCCGCTTGCCACAACTAGAGAAAGCCCTCGCACAGAAATGAAGACCCAACATAGCCATAAATAAATAAAATAAAAATAAAAAATTTTTAAAGAAAAGAACTTGGTGGTCTGAGGAGGACAGAGACTGTGTATTTTAAAAGTTTAAAGAGAAAACATGTATTTAACTTTCAAACGATCACACTCATTACACTAACAACCCTCTGAGATAGGTTTGGCCTCCACAGATGAAGAAACTGAGACTCGTAAAGAGTGTGTTTTCCCTATTCATTCAAGGAACAAGGTGTGATGGCAATTTTGGTATCTAGGGCTGAATGCAGAGCCTGAGTTATTTCTTCCTTGATGATTCAGATTTTATCACCTGCAAGGTTCTCCTCATCCCTAAATTCAGAGAAGAGGAGAGTCCCATGCACCTTCATAGCACACATTCAACATTCATGCAACAAAATTTATTAGTCATATACTATGTACCAAGCCCAGCACTAGCCACCAGAAGTGCCACTGTGAGAAAGGCAGGCAGAAGTAGTTTGTGAACTTAGGAAACTGATAGTCTTCCAGAAGATTCAAGAATGTGAACACAAAATTAAATGCATCTTTATGAGTTTTCCAATGGAGAAATAGCAGTGTATTCTTTGTATTTTGTTTTTACTTTCTTTCCAAAGCTTTTATTTTCTCCCTACAATAGACCTCAGGCATTTTGATAATTGTCTTATCTATGTGCAGGTCTTTTTTTCTCTGCTCTTTCTCTGCTCCTTCAGGCTTCAAAGGCCTTAGTAAGACCTTTCACTAAATAGAGAGCCATGGAGTTGAAATAACATTGGATTGAGAGTCAAGAAATCTTAGGTTTGACTCTCAACTCATTTGCTTTATTAGTTGAATAACCTCAGGCAAGTCACTTGACCACTCTTAAGACTTAGTTTTGTTCATCTATAAGCTGAAGGTGATAATAACCACTTTACAGAATTGTTATTCTAATTAAATAAGTTAATAACACTTTTAATTATGCAGAAAACTACAGACATATAAGATTGTAAAGAATTATGCTGCAAGTGTTTAACATTCAAGAGAGTTCAATTATATACTGGGAAGCACTGAAAAACAGACCGTAGTTGAATATTGCAACCTTTTTTTACAAAATATCTTATTAAAGCCTTTTAAAAATAAATAGTAAAGATTTTCTTATAAATGCAAGCCAACCTAGCTTGTACACAAATAAAGATTTTGCCATTCCAGTCATGACTGTATATACAAAAGAAGTCCTTAAAGCATCAATTCCTTCAGAGTGAAATGTGGTCTGTTTATGGTTGTTTTCTATAGATTTTATCTTTCAACATATTAAATATTGTCAGAGAAAATATGACAGAAATATTCCTAGTACATCAGTTCATAGATTATCAAAGAAGGTTTCCTTGAAGAAATGGCTCCTCTGACAGGGTCCTGCCACAGAATCTCATATGACAAGATTTAAGAGGCAGTTGCCTACAGTTCTTTTGTAGCAATAATGAGACCTAGAAAGTTGTGCTCCAACATGATTAATGTTGCTTAATGTTTCTTCTCTCTGTATAGCATGTGCTTCCTCTCCTTAAACCCCAGGCTACTTTGGAAAGCATCATTATCCTTGTGCAGATGAGTTTGGGATCAACTAGCATAGTTCTGTTCATAAACATCTAGAAGAACTAGAGGCAAGGAATGTTCACGGGCAGAGACAAGAGAGGGAAAGTTGGGGATGACACACACAGTTAATTCCTAAACTAGTAACCAATCCTCTCCTTGCAGTGACTTACGTTATTCAAAGTCAATTCAGAATTCAACACTCAACTCACTTTCTGGATGCCATAAATTTGATCTAAGAAAAATTTATAAGATGGCTAGTGTCCCAGATATTGGAATTAAATGAGTTGTTGAGGCTTACAGAAAGAAAACAAGGTTTTAAAGACCAAATAACATATACAACTTTTTTTAAAGACAGTGGTGATGGTAAAGGGGAACTATAAATATGATCAGACCAGAAGCAGAATATCATAGGGAAAGAGCTTATACAGTTTTAGAAGATCATGAAACCAGATAATATGTCATAACATAGCGTCACAAGCTTAGTTTATTGAACTTGGGAGAATATTTTTATTCATAGTTACCCTGACATGGAATGCAGAAAACCAAAATCAAACAAGCTGTCTTCAGGTATATCCTCAAAGAACCTAAAACAGGTCAGATGAATACCTAGAATTTTAGTTAGAAATTACCCAAGGAATGTGTTGGTCACTTCAAATTTCTCCATGAATCTCAAGAAAAGTCATCTGTAAGGTCAAATGGAAGAGTAAACAACAAAGTCATGAGCATATGTCACTCTCACTAGCAGGTCTGGTAACTCCCACATGGTTGATACTGGAGTAGGGGTGGCAAAAAGCTGTTGTGTTATAAATTTAAGGAGTTGCATGGGTCACACTACTGGTTCCAAAAAATAGCTGGAGAAATCCAGAGATCAATAATGAAATTTCCATTTTAATAGCAAGAGCCATGGTGATCGAACTCAAACAAGAATCCTGCTGTTAAATAAGCATTTGTTCTTTTCACATAAACATGAAATATACCCTAAATTACTTATGAGATGCAGTCATGAATTCAAGCACAGCATTTTTCCCTGGCACCATTGCTGCACATTGCCAAAAGGCTGGCTAGGGATAGTGCCCAGTCTGTGACTGTGTCAGGTACCCATCAAAGGACTGCACTTTGTTTCCATGGCCTTGGTCAAGCACTGAGCTAACCTACCATATAATCCTCAATAAAATATGAACCGATATCATATAGCTGCCTGGCCAGAAATGTCTAAAGAATTTTTGAGTCTCTATTTCTGGAAAAATGGACTGAGTCAAAACTTGAGAAAAGTGAAAAGACTTGCATTTGGGTCTAACCACCAATTATGTAAATACAAGGTGGGAAGTTCAGAGTTAAGCACAAAAAATAGAAAGCAGAACCAGGGTATTTAGTCAGTATAAGTTCCTAATCAATCAACCATGTGATACGGTTTCCCAGATTTGAACAAAGGAGCAAGCCACTTGGACAGTTGTTGGAGCATCTATCTATAAAACACTTCGTGTTGTTTTTCAGAAGAGGAAACAGAGGCATGCAATTTAAATAACATGTCCAAAATCTATTCCTATAGCTGAAAATGGAGCCAGATCTGACCCCAAATGTTGTATGTTCTTTCCTTTTCCTGAAGTCACACTAATGAGGGAATTCAAAGCCATAATACATAAGAAATAATATGATTGGAAGAACTCTAGATGTTTCCCCTAAGGATTAGACGGCATGGAAAAATACAAGACATGGTGAAGACAAGGAAAAATCATGATTCTATGATCTAAATATCTGATGATCCATTAATAACACAAAAGATAATGGAGGAGCAAATGGATGAAATTTAAGGATGGCAAGGTATCTATTGAGCTAGAAAAATCAAAAGGAATGAATGAGTTACTAACGTGGTTATGAGTTTCCTGACAAGAAACGTGCTCAGGTAGAGGCTATTTGTCAACAGAATTATTATGGAAGGGATGTAAATATTGTGAAATGGGCATGCTAGATGATATTAAACTCTGCCCCTCAAAGTTTTTGATTCTATGATACTCTGGAAGCACACAGATAATATAGGAAAATCCCCAGACTATCCTGTGAGGACTTTTGTCCTGACTCCTTTCCTTGATCCAAGTTAACCGAAGAATGGCTACCAAAAGATAGATGAAAAAAGAAAGAAGGAAAGAATTCCTCTTGGCTTCGGCCGTGCAGCTTCGGTTTCCATGTTACATAACACCATTGCCCATGATGCTTGGTTTCCCAAGAGATGCTCAGTGATATGATTTAGGCAAGTGCATCATGTTACTCACCTCAATACCTGCTTGATTTCTTGCTTCCCCTGAGGACCATATAACAGCTTATCGTTGGTCTAGTAATACTCTGCTCTGAGGTTTCCTACCTCTGCTTCCTTCCATTACTGATTGGCTGCATTACCCTGATCAAGTTACAACTGTCTCATGGGTGTGATGAGCAGTGCTAGCAGTCTTTCATTCTAATTTACTGTAGGAATAAAAAGTAACTCAAGAATGATGTATAGAGTGGTGACAACGCACAGGAGACTTGGTGAACTCTAGAGTGTGCTGTTTGCAGCAGAAGAGATATCCAGGTTAGTTGAACTTACATTCACCTCAGAAAATAAAAATGCAAATATTCATTTTATCACATATATATTAGGTAACTTGGATATGCATTGCAGAGAGCTAAGTTGTTATAAGGACTCAATATGGGGTCTTTCAAGGTTTTTGATCATGGGAGCATCTCACGTGGATACAGAATTACTAATAGGGTCCTGGAATTCTGATAAGGGGTATTTTCCAGAGTAAGAAAAGATAAAGGCATAATAGTTCTAAACCAAACACTATCATATGCTACTTGCCTGTATTATTATTATTGATAATCCTCATGATGACCATAGAAGGTATGTAAAATTATCCGCATTGTGGGGAAAATTTCATCAGTGATAGATAATGATCTGTCCCAGTTCAGCTCTTATTGTGTTATTTTGGGCATATGATTTAACTCCATTTGAGATGCAATTGTTAATATATAAAGCATGTAAACTAGTAATGCATACATTTTATTGCATATGTATACATAGTATACAGTATATACATACAATCATAAAGTCTGTAAAAAAAGTAAACATACTACTATGATAATGATAGCAAAGCGTTGTAGCATAGCAAAACACCATGATAACATAAGCTGAGAAAAGGCAAACTTGGATAAAATGTGATTAACAATTGCCCATGTTCTTTCCCTCAGCCAACCCATGTTCTCAAATGGTGGCGGGATAAAGTTCTTGTAATTGATGGGAATGGGGTTACAGTGAAGGAATTAGAAGGGAGGGAATAGTAAAAAGAAGGATGAAGAAGGAAAAATCAGGCTGAGAAATAATATGAGACCCCTTCTCAGGAAGAGAGTCAAATTGTCCCTGTGTCATCAGCAATCTCTTGGCTTAGTCTCCCCCAGTAGAGCTGGGGAAACAAGTGTCAACTAATCATGAAGTTCCTGGAAGTCCCAGATAGCTGAAGGACTCAGAATGATTCCCATAATTATTTAATCTACAGCATAAAAACACCACCAGAGTACACTAAACGGCAGCTGTAACTGAGGCATATTTGGGTCACTGCAGCTACCCTGGAATTCCCATTTATCAGCTGTGCAAGTTTATTCAAGTTATTTTGTTAACCTCCTAATAGTCAATCCTTCATTTTACCTGAATGAGATTTTTTTTGGCCAAATCTATCAAATTAATACAGTGTTTCCCTTTAATAATAACTAACACTGAGATCTTCTTCTGTGCCTATCATTGCCTCTTAATCGTCATTCTTGCATTCTCTCATTTAATCATACTAATCCTGTGACATTTGTTCCCTTATTATGCACCACTTATAGATGAGGGAATGGAGGCATAGAGATGCTAAATTAAGTCAATCCACAAGGTTACACAGTGTTGCAGTTATCTATTGATGTGTACCAAACCACCCTAAGATTTAATAGCTTAAAAACATCAGCCTTTTTATTTGCTCACAATTACTGGTCAGAGTTTTGGCTGGACGTAGGGGGACAACACCACAGTCTGGGGCCTCAGGTGGGGAGCTTAAATGATTAGGGCTGGTTGGGATGCCTGGGATGAACCATATGTCCGGTGTCTGAATTCAGGCTGTTATCTGGGTTCCCCGGTATTTCTCTATAAGGCTAGTGGGAGCTTCTCTGCACGGTGGTCTCATGGTTGAAGGAGAGATTGTACCAAATGACAAGTCCACTGTGAAAATGCTTAGTAAGCCTCTGCTTGCCTCATGTTTGCTAATATCTCATTGGGCGCAAGTCATATGCAAAAGTATGGTCACCATGAGAGAAGACTTTGTTTACAAAGTCTAGTAGCCAAGAAAAATAATATAGGTATTTTAGGGGACTATGAGATCCATGGGGGGAGCAATTATACCAGACTTGTGTGTATGTGTGTGTGAAGGGGAGAGGGTTTGTCACATAAGACTAGAGGGGAAAAAAATCATAGAACTATAGAGTTTCAAAGAGAAATCATCTATCTAGCGCAGCCTTTCATTTTGCACAAAAATATATTAGGGCCACAATAGGAAAAGAGCTAAAGGCACAGATCTAATTATTGACAAAGACTAGCCTCAGAATGCACATCACACCAAAATCCAAAGGAGAAGCTCTAATAGAGAGTTTGCAGCAGGAGATAATATTGGAGAACACAAGAAGAATGCAGGGGCTGAATGAGACTCACAAAGAATGAGAAGAGACAAAGAGTAAAGTCTAAAAGTCCAGTCCTAAGAAGTTTAAGTAGTCCACTTGAGACTCCATTAGACCTGCAGTGTCCTTTCCTGCCCTGGGGAGGCTGAAAAACCATATTCCCTCTTCCACAGCAGTGGCCTGTGTGATTATTTGGAGTACTGTCTACAGATCTACATTTGAGTATCTGTCTTGGAGCAAAAGCTCCTGAGAGTAAAAGGCAGCTCATCTTAAATACAGAGTAAAGTAAAATGCACTATGCAACAAAAGCTTTAGGATTATAAAAATGATGGAACACATATGGTCCCTTAAATTCACTTGGGACCAATATGTCTAGAGAATATGCTATGTAGAAAATTATTAACTATTTTCCATAGAACTTTTACAGCTTAATCAACATAAAAGAAAACTATAGGGTAGGTGTGCTTTTAATCCCTACCCCCCCCTTTTTTTCACAAAGGAAACTAAGAGTGAAAAGGCTAAACGATGTGCCCAGTGTCACACAGCTAGTAAGTGTCCCAGCTAAGATTTAAAATTTGACCATTATCCTCGTGCTCCTCTTCCTTTGTTGCAATGAAACCATAATCACATGGAAAGATAGGATAGCATGTTTAAAACACACTGGGATTTGAATGCCAGGTCAGACATTTATCTTTAACATGGTCTTGTAGAAATAATATCACCTCTCTGAATGTGAGTACTTTTAGTTGCAAAATGAGAGGCTAGACATGAATATTTTTAACGTGCACTCCATCCCCAAAATGTTTCTAGCATTCATTGACAATTGAAAACGCAGTTATTCAATGCAACGCCATCTGGTGTTCATTGCTGAGATTACCTGATGGTTCTTGCTAAACAAAAAGAAAATAATCAGTTAAAAGAAGCACAGATACAAACTACTAGATATAAAATAAATAAACAACCAGACTTACTGTATAGCACAGGGAACTATATTCGTTATCCTGTAATAAGCCATAATGGAAAAGAAAAAAACACACCAAAATACACAAGTAATAAATATGCACTATTTACCCAAAATCTACCCCACTGTGGATTTCATTTACTTCCTTGTATAATGTTTCTAAAGTTGGTGTTACAATATCAAGAGCATTACGCTAACAGAATGGCTGTGCAAAGTTGCATGCAGGGATAGACACTACCCTTACATACAAATGGGGTCGATTATACCTGCACATTTCATATTCCCAATAAAAGCAGTAATAGGTCCCATCACATTTCTATGTAATTAGTGTTAAATACATTTTAATCCCATGTAGCTACATGTATTTGAACGATAACCAGAACTATTGTATTTGAACTGTGTAATTATACACTGGATCACTCAGTGGCAGAAAATGTATAATTATGAAGTTCTCCACAATATCAGAAAAAAACAACCATGCCTATGCAGTGGTGGAGGCAATCACAATAAGATTATGCTGCCTGTGATTCCACATCTCTTAGTTCAGTGCCTACTTAACTTTCTATACAGTGTAATTAGGCATGGGGTGGGGTTGGAAGACAAACCGTATCTAATATGTTAACAATGCCTCTTATTCACAGATAGCTAAAGAGTATTCCACCAAGTTCATGCCAACAGTTTCCTTTGCACAAAATATAAGTGATTTGCCACTCCACACGGAGTAACACTATTATATGTCATGCCTCTTAATATGAGATTCTAAAAATATTTTCCCAAGCCACACAAAATGCATCCTTGGTGTTGGTTTTATATAGGTTTTCTATATTCATGAAACATAATGACACAGGGGAGTTAAAGTGGATAAAGTATGCTCAGTAGGTAAGAAGGAATGCAAACTGAATACAAGCTAAATGCTGAATTTCTTGTTTGCTGTCTCAAGAAATGGGAAGCTCTACAATGACTTTCAAAAGGACGTGGCTAAAGAATTTGGTTTATTTTCTGTGACTCTGTGGCACTTAAATATAAATTCTTCATTTAAATGTGTTTTAAAATTAAATATCTACAGAATTTGAGAGAACAGTTTTTATAGCAGCTCACATAAAATCTTAGTGGAGTATAAGCTTCACGTGAACCAATGAGAAGATATATTTAAGGAAAGCGTCTTGGGCAACATTAGAGAATATAATGTCCAAATCTCAGGAAGCAGCAGTCCCACAATGCTTTGGTTGGGAGAGTGACTGTCTTATCAAAGGTGGAGAAATGAGATAAGTAAATAGCAGCTGGAAGAATGTACGTTTAGCCTGGGCATAGACGGAATTCATACAAAAAAATGCAGATTTTGGAGTCATTAAAACTACTACATGAAGACAAAAGGTGATGAAATAGAGAAGATTCAGAAAGCAGAAACTGAGATAAGGTGACAAAGGAATGACTTTTCTGAGAAAGTAAGAGTTGAGCTGAAAGCTAAATCATGAAAAGGAGGCAGCTTTGCTGGAACCTCATGGAAAACATTTCAGGCAGGGGCAAATGCAAGTGCAATGTCCTTGGGGCCAAATAGTGAAAGAAAGACAAAGAACTTGAAGCAAAAAGAGCAAGAAGGTGCCACTTTCCTACTGGATGTGTAAACCAGGTAAGCATCCTGGGTTCAAAAGAGGCTAGCGTTGTTTGGGAGTTAAACTGGGTAAAGGTGAATGGATCGGAATATTAAAACTATAGCATCAAATCTTATGTGAAAATAGGTCAAATAATGGAGTCCAATTTATTCTCCTCGGTTTCAAAGAAGCGATTAATTACTCTAATTTAAAATATCTTAAGGCTACAGAGAAATTCACTTTACCTTTGTAACCTTGAGTTTTGGAGGTATTTCCTTTGCCATTTATTTTATTTCTATACAATTAAATGAGCGTTAATGAGATGATGAAAAACGTTTTCAGAGTGTTAAAAGTTATCTGTGAATTAATACACATGATTACTGAGATTTCATATTTAATCAAAATGCTTTTGAATAAGATGTCCAAGAGAGTTGTTTTTTTCTTTCTATTTAAGTCAGCAAGTTAGGAGATTCTACCATTTCTTCCTGCAGAAGTTACAGTCTTTCTTAGGGAGACCATATTGTGCAATGCAATGAGCATTCGCTTGCTAATACTAGCTCTGACTGCCACTTGCAAGGCATAAGAACTTGGGAAAGTCACTGAATCTCTTTAGCTTGTTGAATCATGATGTAAAATGAGACTGCACTATATGACATCTGTTTCTCTGAACATCCTTACTCTTTTAGTAGAACTGTATTATTACAATGGAATAGACCATATAGTTTTTAATCCTACTTCCTGCATCTTCCATATCTAATCATCACAGCTCTTTAGCCTTCAAACAATCTCAGGAATCCTTATTATTTTTCTTTTCTTTCTCAAATGAGTGGACAATATCTTCCTTCTTCTCTCTTTTGCCTCATTTTCCATTCTCACTAATTAGTGGACTTATAAGCCAAATTAGTTATGATCATTTAGACATTGATTTTTAACTAAAAAATTATCATTGCATAATAATCTTTACTATTTTATGAGGAAAATTCTGTTGTTTAATTACAAGAGGCAATTATCTATAAAGTATATTTTTAAAAAGCAAATTTAAAAATTCTCATCTATTTCTGTGGACTATATTACTTAGAAACACTAGTGTGAATAGTTTTGCTCATTCTGAATTATGGTATTGGTGGCAAGAGTAGTTACTTTTCTCAAACTTAGGTCATGCTCTAGAGTCTAAACATAACTTTCTGCAAATAGCATTTAGATTTATTATGCAGTCTGATTTAATGATTCAGAAAAGAAAAGAGACTCAAGCCCTTTTGTGGTTAGCAACAGATTCATGGGTTGAAGAGCAAAATAGGCCTTCCTTTCATTAGACAGGTAGAGAAAATCTATTCACGACCACTTCCCATATATGATGTTGGGAACACATAGTTCAATCCATATTGGAGTATCCTTGTTCCCTTTGGTCAGAAAATTTTGAAAAGGCTTCTCTTAACTGTGGTAAAGTATATACAACATAAAACTTACCACTTTAACCATTTTAAGTGTACAGTGCAGTGGCATCATGTACATTCGCATTATTATGCAACCATCCTCACCATCTCCAGAACTTTTTCATATTGCAATGCTGAAACTATGTACCTATTAAACAATAACTCCCCAAGCCAGAAACTTTTAACTTTTACCCTCATAGTGGCAAACAGACAGAAAAGACATATAAGAGTCAACCATGGGAGGACTTACTCCCTTCTGAGGCTAAATAGGAGATCTCATCCAGGAGGGAATACAGGATGCGGGATCAGCAGAAAAGCAGACTCTCCTTTTTTTTTTTTTAAATTAGCTTACTTTATTTATTTATTTTTGGCTGCTTTGGGTCTTCATTGCTGCACGCGAGCTTTCTCTATTTGTGGCGAGTGGAGGCTACTCTTTGTTGCAGGGTGTGGGCTTCTCATTGCAGTGGCTTCTCTTGTTGCAGAGCACGGGTTCTAGGTACACGAGCTTCAGTAGTTGTGGCACGTGGGCTCAGTAGTTGTGGCTCGCAAGCTCTAGAATACAGGCTCAGTAGCTGTGGAGCACAGGCTTAGTTACTCCGCGGCATGTGGGATCTTCCTTGACCAAGGATCAAACCCATGTCCCCTGCATTGGCAGGTGGATTCTTAACCACTGCACAAACAGGGAAGTCCAAGCAGACTCTCCTTTGATCTTTATGGTTTATAGGTAAGAATCAAGATTAACTTATTCCCTGCCTTCCTTTTTGGGCACAATTGCACAGAGAAACAGGAGGAGCAGACTATAAAAGCATACGGATTGTGTGCATTATTTTCTGGATATAAGTGACCCAATGTTCTTTTTTACATATGCACACTGGTCTGCTGATGACCAGGTAACAAAACCCAGTGCAAAGAGGTGCATCTCTCCTCCAGGAAATCGTTTATCCTTACATGGGGTACCTACATTTAACCTCATCTTGTAGTGGAAAACCACAACCTTCTCTGAAGTTGTTCTCCTCTTAAAATAAATCAAAAATGAAAGGGAGCAAAACAAACCAGAAGAAAATGACAGGAAAGAGAAGATAATATTTATTATATGGCATTATGTTAGAATAAGTGTGCTATCTCCTTTATCTTTACAGTTTTGTGAACTCTGTATTTTTATTCCAACTTTATAGGTAGTAAGGTGAAAATTTATGGAGCTTCAATTTACCTAAAGCTACACGTCTATTACAGTTGGGGTTCAAAGGGCCCCATAGCCCTTTCCATTTGCTCTGAGGACTGGAGAAAGGTGTCTGGAGGGGCAGTCTTCTAGCACTTTCCCACACTTATGAGAGGATCATGTCACTGCTGTATACATGGCATCAACTCATCATGAAGTACATGCTGTTCACTGACAAAATTAAAGATGAAACTAGATAGCTTTTTCAAATGTGCTTTAAGCGCATGACTCTACAAAGTTCATGATAATTACCATGTCACTAATGTAAGCATTTTGTACTTTTAGAAGCATAAAATGTAGACAACTGAGTTGGCATTCTCAATATATTTCATGAAAGTTTTACTATTGAAAACTCAACTCATGGAAACATGAATATTCCAAGTTGAGACAAAAATAAATCATCATTGAATGGTTTTCGTGCTATGCAATACCTTAGTGCCTGATCTTTTTACTCTTCAGTGTACTAGAAAATCCAACTCTCTTGTCAACACCCTGGGGAAAGAATGATATGTCTCAGGAGCTATATGGATATGTGTGTTTGCGGTAGAGGATGGAGGTAAGAACTGAAACAGACTTGGAGAGAAGCCTGTCTTCCCAGAAAGAATTAAGAATCATTTGATTCTTGACCATGAAATTTCCCTCCAGCCAAGGAGAACATTTAAACTCTGAAATCATACATGGTTGCAAAAAACTTGCCTGGATAACAGCCAATAATTTTGGGGTGAGACACATCTCTGAGACATTAAGTCAGACCAAATGTATTCTTTTCATGGAAGAAGAACAGGAAGGAAAGAAAATCAGATGGTCTGGTTTCAATACTTGGTAAGATGTTCTTCAGGATTTTTTGGAGGGGAGAGGTGCTATCAGGGAACTTAGATTTAAGATAAAGATCTATTACTGACAGGGAATTTAAATGTAAATCCCTCTCTAATAAAAAGACGCAGCATATGTTATTGTAGGGCAAATGTTGAGCTAAGCATAAATAATGTCTGAGTTTTTATTCCAACTATAGTGTTTTTTTAAGAACAACCATTTAGTACATTGGACACATACTGGTACATTTTGTAAATTGGACACATACTGGTAAAGGCTATTAGCTAAAAGCCCTAGATTTATCCATTATAATGCTTTTTAAGCAAACTTGCTGAATGTTCATTATTTTTATCTAAGTTGAATGGAAGTGGGTATGAGATGGTTTAAATAAACTCTTGAGTTATTGGTCAAAGGATGCCTAGAAAAATTCTGAAATGAGATGCCTGAAATCGAGAGAAAGAAGAAGGTTACTTTAGTTTAATCATGTTGTATCTGAGGACTATTAGATATATCCAATTTATGGTAAAACCTTTTAATAAGCAAATTTCTATTTCAGAATTTATAATAATAATAAAACATCTGAGCTACTCTAATTTTCTAAACAATAAATTCTTGAATGGAAGATTCGTGTTCTATGACTGTTGCAAGAATCACAAGACCAGAAAGAGTCTGGGAAATGTTTAAAATCAAATTCATACCTAATGTTTCAAACTCACTCTGCAAATTACGGTCATGGGTTATGAATACTGGAAAAGGTAGGATGACTGAGTAGACTTTTATACAGAAACTACTAGTTGAGCAAAGTTGAGTAAATTATTTACCCTCTCTGATTCTTATATTTCACATCTGTAAAGTAAGATGTGTGGGTAATGATTAATGATATCTGCCCATTCCTTTGCACAGAGTTATTGTAAGAATTAAGTGAAGTAAAATCAAATGCACAAAAAGTTTCTATAAGCTGTATGACACTATTAATTATGTAGCATCATGACACTGGTAATAACTGTGTAGCATTAGTAGATACTGCTAGGTGTTACTGTTGTAATGATTACAACTATTTCTACTAAAAGAACTACTGCTACTTCCATTACTTATGCCACTACTGAGGCCATTTTAAAATAAATGTGCTATTAACCTCTATCAGGAGATGGTCAGTTGTCCATTTGATTGTCTCTCACTCCAGATTCCATTACAAAATAATAGGATATAAAGGGAATAAAATGGTATACATCAATAGAAATGGGACATAATGTGATGACGATTGCAAGAAAAAATATTGAAAGATGGAAAGCAGGTAAAAGAGTAGTCACTGGTTTACAATGAGGAAGAAGATACAACACAGGTTCAAAAGAAGGGGTTTTGAACTGATTTTCTCTGAAGAACTCCAGAAAATTATAAGACCCAGGAAAGGTGGGAATGACAAAAAGAGTGGGAATGAAAACAGAGGGATCACTTGAAAATTATTGAAATGAATACTTGACTCACCCCTTTCACCACCCAGTGCAAAGAATATCAGCAGTCAATGGAATACTACTCAGCCATAAAAAAGAATGAAATCTTGTCATTTGCAACAACATGGATGGAACTGGAGGGTATTATGCTAAGTGAAATAAATCAGAAAGACAAATACCATATGATTTCACTCATATGTGAAATCTCAAAAAAAAAAAAACCAAATGAACAAATATTAAAAAAAAAAAAAAAAGAAAGAAACAGAGTTGTGGATACAGAGAACAAACAGGTGGTTGCCAGAGGGGAGGTGGTTGGGAGGATGAGTAAAAAAATAAAACATACCAACAGTCAGATGTGTATTTTACAAGCAGGATTTTTATGCTTTCTTCTAGAGAAATTCATCTAGAGGCACAGGATTCAAAATCAGCAGATATGGGAAAAAGTGCAGGTGATGCACAGAGTTTAAAACAAGGAAGGAAAATAAACATTTGCACATTGAGCCTCCTGCTGGGAGCCTGAGCATCAACAGTGGCTGCCAAATCCTTCCCTGGGAGGTCTGCTGGAAGCATCATCTCTAGGTAAACTGAAGATCTGCAGAGAAATAACATGTACATATTCCTGTTTTCAAAGAGAGTAACCCAGCAAAAGAGCCAGCTGTCCACCCAATTACTGGATCTAGCCCCCTATATTTTGGCCACCAGTATGCAAAGGGCTTTCAAACTGATATTTTAATGACTCCTTCTTATATAAGAAGAGAGAGTTAAAGATACCTGACAGTTGAAGAAAGATCTCAAAATGAAAGGCAGAGAAAAAATGTAGAAAAATCATAATTCAGTCTTGAGAAAAGAGAGAACTCTTTTAAATAATCAAACAAAAGAGTTTTTAAATAATTACTTTCTCCACAAAGAAGAGTTAATGCATGCAATTTTTTAAAATGCTATGAAAGTAAAAGTCAGCAAAGAAGGAAGAACTCTTGGAAATCAAAATATTGCAAAAAAAAAAATAGTTTGAGGGGCTTCCCTGGTGGCGCAGTGGTTGAGAGTCTGCCTGCTGGTGCGGGGGACACGGGTTCGAGCCCTGGTCTGGGAGGATCCCGCATGCCGTGGAGCAACTGGACCCATGAGCCACAACTACTGAGCCTGCATGTCTGGAGCCTGTGCTCTGCAACAAGAGAGGCTGTGATAGTGAGGGACCCGTGCACCACGATGAGGGGTGGCCCCCACTTGCCGCAACTAGAGAAAGCCCTCTCACAGAAACAAAGACCCAACACAGCCAAAAATAAATTAATTAATAAAAAAAAATAGTTTGACTAAATGTTATAAATATCTTTTAGAAAGTAGAAAAAAAGGATATGAAGTTAGAATATATGAAATAAAATGTACTTAAAGAATCAAATCTGAGAATTATGTCTGACTAAAAAAGAAAAAAATCCCAGGAAGAAAACATGAATAAAATAAATGAAAGGGCATTGCCCAAGAAAACTTCTGGAACTAAAGTACACAAGACTACAGACTGCTTGAAAAATGGAAAAGTCTACCCCAAGGTCAATTATCATGAAATTTCTAAATATCAGTGATATTTGGAAGATCTTAACATCTTCTAAAGAGAGGGGGAAAACACCATATACATAAGGTAAGAATTACAACTATTTCAAATTTCTCAGTAGCAACTATAGATTCTAGGAGAGAATTGTCTTCAAAATTCTGAAGGCAAATATTCTTCAACCTTGAATATTATGCTAAGCCAAAATATCCACTCAGGAGATATGAAGGTAGACTATCATTCCATTTTTGTTTTTCATGAAAGGATTCAGAGATATACCTTTTGCACTTTTTTTGAGGAAAGAATAATGTGCTTCAGAAAGTGAAGGATTAAACCACAAAAGTGGGTCAACTTAGGAAAAAAGAAAAGGATTATGGAAAAGAGGTCTTCATTAAAAATAAGGATTTAATAGAATAATATAGCATTTGAAACAAAATAAGGCTATATGAATAGTAAATTATGCAAGTGGAAATAAAAACAAATTATAACCTCCAAGAAGACAAAAGAGCAATATGAAAAGGGGAATATCATCATAATACTACTTGACTCTGTCTAGCATTACATGGCTATGATGATATAAAAACTAATTCAACCATAGTGATATAAGTATAGGAAGACTTCTGAGGTATTTTAGAGTTTCAGATCTCTACCATGAGAAGGTACTTTTGTTTAAGTTATGGTGATAAATATTCCTGGTTTGTCAGGTACTGAAAAGTTTCCAGGCTTGGGATTTTCGGTATTAAAACCAGAACAGTTCCTGGGGGGAAGGTTATTATGAGAGGTGGTAAGAAAAAGAATCCTTCTAATATTAATATTATTGTTATTACCACCATCAATATTATTACCAGTAGTAGTAGTAATAGTAGCAGTATTATAAAACTTTTGATAATAATTTTTAATTCTGTTACCAAAAGTTGGGGTCCAGGTGCTCACTGCTAGAAAGCCAATACTCTAGAGACAAGGCTGGTAGAAAGGAAAATTTGTTTTATTCCAGAGGCTGGCAACTGGGGGAGAGGGTGGACTAATGTCCAAATGCCAACTCTCCCCTGACAGTCAGTGGGCAAGAACTTTTAAAGGGGAGTTTCACAGGTGTATAAGTGGGCACAGTCAGCTCTGACAGTCATCTTGAAATTGGTCATGCAGTGCTCTGATCAGTGTCATCTTGATTGTTTTGAGTACAGTTAATCTTTAGTTCTAGGGTCGGTTTGTTCCCATTTCTTTGAGGTCAGTTCTTGGAATTGTCACAGCTTATGTAATGGCTACAGCCTGGTCATCATGTAGTTAACTTCTTCCACCTGGTGGTTTCAGTACCTATAAAACAGCTCAAAGGATCTGCCTCAATATATTATCTATATAGAGGGACCTTCAAGACGGTGGAAGAGTAAGACGTGGAGATCAGCTTCCTCTCCACAAATACATCAGAAATACAGCTACATGTGGAACAACTCCTACAGAACACCTACTGAACGTTGGCAGATGACCTCAGACTTCCCAAAAGGCTAGAAAATCCCACGTACCTGGGTAGGGCAAAAGAAAAAAGAAAAAACGGGGACAGAAGAATAGGGATGGGACCTGCACCTCTGGGAGGGAGCTGTGAAGGAGGAAAAGTTTCCACAAACTAGGAAATCAAAAAAATTCCTAGAAACAAATGACAATGAAAACACCATGACGTAAAACCTAAGGGATGTAGCAAAAGCCATTCTAAGAGGGAAGTTTATAGCAATACAATCCTACCTCAAGAAACAAAAAACATCTCAAATCAACAACCTTATCTTACACCTCAAGCAATTAGAGAAAGAAGAAGAAAAAAAACCCAAAGTTAGCAGAAGGAAAGAAATCATAAAGATCAGATCAGAAATAAATGAAAAAAGAAATGAAGGAAACAATAGCAAAGATCAATAAAACTAAAAGCTGGTTCTTTGAGAAGATAAACAGAATTGATAAACCATTAGCCAGACTGATCAAGAAAAAAACGGAGAGGACTCAAATCAATAGAATTAGAAATGAAAAAGGAGAAGTAACAACTGACACTGCAGAAATACAAAGGATCATGAGAGATTACTACAAGCAACTGTATGCCAATAAAATGGACAACCTGGAAGAAATGGACACATTCTTAGAAAAGCACAACCTTCCGAGACTGAACCAGGAAGAATTAGAAAATATAAACAGCTATCACAAGCACTGAAATTGAAACTGTAATTAAAAATCTTCTAACAAACAAAAGCACAGGACCACTTGGCTTCACAGGTGAATTCTATCAAACATTTAGAGAAGAGCCAACACCTATCCTCCTCAAACTATTCCAAAATATAGCAGAGGGAGGAACACTCCCAAACTCATTCTATGAGGCCACCATCACCCTGATACCAAACCAGACAAGGATGTCACAAAGAAAGAAAACTACAGGCTAATATCACTGATGAACAAATATGCAAAAATCCTCAACAAAGTACTAGTAAAGAGAATCCAACAGCACATTAAAAGGATCATACACCATGATCAAGGGGGGTTTATCCCAGGAATGCAAGGATTCTTCAATATACACAAATCAATCCATGCGATACACCATATTAACAAGTTGAAGGAGAAAAACCATATGATCATCTCAATAGATGCAGAAAAAGCTTTTGACAAAATTCAACACCCATTTATGATAAAAACCCTCCAGAAAGTAGGCTTAGAGGGAACTTACCTCAACATAATAAAGGCCATATATGACAAACCCACAGGCAACATCATCCTCAATGGTGAAAAATTGAAACCATTTTCTCTAAGGTCAGGAACAAGACAAGGTTGCCCACTCTCACCACAATTATTCAACATAGTTTTGGAAGTTTTAGCCACAGCAATCAGAGAAGAAAAAGAAATAAAAGGAATCCAAATCAGAAAAGAAGAAGTAAAGCTGTCACTGTTTTCAGATGACATGATACTATACATAGAGAATCCTAAAGATGCTGCCAGAAAACTACTAGAGCTAATCAATGAATTTAGTAAAGTAGCAGGATACAAAATTAATTCACAGAAACCTCTGGCATTCCTATACACTAATGATGAAAAATCTGAATGGGAAATTAAGAAAACACTCCCATTTACCTTTTCAACAAAAAGAACAATATACCTAGGAATAAACCTACCTAAGGAGACAAAAGACCTGCTTGCAGAAAATTATAAGACACTGATGAAAGAAATTAAAGATAATACAAACAAATGGAGAGATATACCATGGTCTTGGATTGGAAGAATCAAATTTGTGAAAATGACTCTACTACCCAAAGCAATCTACAGATTCAATGCAATCCCTATCAAACTACCAATGTTATTTTTCACAGTTCTAGAGCAAAACATTTCACAATTTGTAGGGAAACACAAAAGACCCCGAATAGCCAAAGCAATCTTGAGGAAGAAAAATGGAGCTGGAGGAATCAGGTTCCTGGACTTCAGACTATACTACAATGCTTCAGTAATCAAGACAGTATGGTACTGGCACAAAAACAGAAATATAGATCAATGGAACAGGATAGAAAACCCAGAGATAAACCCACTCACATATGGTCACCTTATGTTTTTTTGTTTGTTTGTTTCCTTTTCCCTGCATAGGAGATATTGGTTTTTTCTTTTTTTTTTTAATTTAATTTTATTTATTTATTTTTATACAGCAGGTTCTCATTAGTTATCCATTTTATACATATTACTGTACAGATGTCAATCTCAGTCTCCCAATTCATCTCACCACCACCCCTCCTGCCACTTTCCCCCCATGGTGTCCATACGTTTGTTGTCTACATCTGTGTCTCAATTTCTGCCCTGAAAAGTGGTTCATCTGTACCATTTTTCTAGGTTCCACCTATATGCATTAATATACCCTATTTGTTCTTCTCTTTCTCACTTACTTCGCTCTATATGACAGCCTCTAGATTCATCCACGTCTCTACTAATGACCCAATTTCGTTCATTTTTATGGCTGAGTAATATTCCATTGTATATATTTAACACATCTTCTTTATCCATTCATCTGTTGATGGGCATTTAGGTTGCTTCCATGACCTGCCTATTGTACATAGTGCTGCAATGAACATTGGGGTGCATGCATCTTTTAGAATTATGGTTTTCTCTGGGTATATGTCCAGTAGTGGGATTGCTGGGTCATATGGTAATTCTATTTTTAGTTTTTTAAGGAACCTCCATACTGTTCTCCATAGTGGCTCTATCAATTTACATTCCCACCAACAGTGCAAGAGGGTTCCCTTTTCTCTACAGCTTCTCCATATTTGTTGTTTGTACATTTTCTGATGCTGCCTATTCTAACGGGTGTGAGTTGATAGGTCATTATAGTTTTGATTTGCATTTCTCTAATAATTAGTGATGTTGAGCATCTTTTCATGTGCTTCTTGGCCATCTCTATGTCTTCTTTGGAGAAATGTCTACTTAGGTTTTCTGCCCATTTTTGGATTCGGTTGTTTGTTTTTTTGATATTGAGCTGCATGAGCTGTTTATATATTTTGGAGATTAATCCTTTGTCCGCTGATTCATTTGCGAATATTTTCTCCCATTCTGAGGGTTGTCTTTTTGTCTTGTTTGTAGTTTCCTTTGCTTTGCAAAAGGTTTTAAGTTTCATTAGGTACCATTCGTTTATTTTTGTTTTTATTTCTATTACTCTAGGAGGTAGATCAAAAAATATCTTGCTGTGATTTATGTCAGAGAGTGTTCTTCTTAAGTTTTCCTCTAAGAGTTTTATAGTGTCCGGTCTTACATTTAGGTCTCTAATCCATTTTGAATTTATTTTTGTGTATGGTGTTAGGGACTGTTCTAAATTCATTCTTTTACATGTAGCTGTCCAGTTTTCCCAGCACCACTTATTGAAGAGACTGTCTTTTCTCCATTGTATATCCTTGCCTACTTTGTCATAGATTAGTTGACCATAGGAGCGTGGCTTTATCTCTGGCCTTTCTAGGATCTCTGGCCATCTCTTATGATGCATTGTATTTCTGCCGTGTCTGTTGTAACTTCTCCTTTTTCATTTCTAATTTTATTGATTTGAGTCCTCTCCCTCTTTTTCTTGATCAGTCTGGCTAATGGTTTATCAATTCTGTTTATCTTCTCAAAGAACCAGCTTTTAGTTTTATTGATCTTTGCTATTGCTTTCATTGTTTCTATTTCATTTGTTTCTGCTCTGATCTTTATGATTTCTTTCCTTCTACTAACTTTGGGTTTGTTTGTTCTTCTTTCTCTAGTTCCTTTAGGTGTATGATTAGATTGTTTATGTGAGATTTTTCTTGTTTCTTGAGGTAGGCTTGTATTGCTATAAACTTCTCTCAGAATTGCTTTTGCTGCATCCCATAGGTTTTGGACCATCGTGTTTTCATTGTCATTTGTCTCTAGGTATTTTTTGATTTCCTCTTTGATTTATTCAGTGATATTGTGGTTATTTAGTAGCGTATTGTTTAGCCTCCATTTTTTTGTGTGTTTTTTACATTTTTCTCCCTGTAATTGTTTTCTAATCTCATGTCATGTGGTCAGAAAAGATGCCCGATATGATTTCAATTTTCTTAAATTTACTGAGGGTTGATTTGTGACCCAAGATGTCATCTATCCTGGAGAATGTTCCATGTGCACTTGAGAAGTGTAATCTGCTGTTTTTGGATGGAATGTCCTATAAATATCAGTTAAATCTATCTGGTCTATTGTGTCATTTAAAGCTTGTGTTTCCTTAGTAATTTTCTGTTTGAATGATCTGTCCATTGGTGTAAGTGAGGTGTTAAAATCCCCCTCCATTATTGTGTTACTGTCGATTTCTTCTTTTATAGCTGTTAGCAGTTGCCTTATGTATTGAGGTGCTCCTATGTTGGGAGCATATATATTTATAATTTTTATATCTTCTTCTTGGATTGATCCCTTGATCATTATGTAGTGTCCTTCCTTGTCTCTTGTAACATTCTTTATTTTAAAGTCTATTTTACCTGATATGAGTATTGCTACTCCAGCTTTCTTTTGATTTCCATTTGCATGGAATATCTTTTTCCATCCCCTCACTTTCAGTCTGTATGTGCCCCTAGGTCTGAAGTGGGTCTGTTGTAGACAACAAATATATGGGTCTTGTTTTTCTATCCATTCAGCCAGCCTGTGTCTTTTGGGTGGAGCATTTAATCTATTCACATTTATGGTAATTATTGATATGTATGTTCCTATTACCATTTTCTTAATTGTTTTGTGTTTGTTTTTGTAGGTCCTTTTCTTCTCTTGTGTTTCCCACTTAGAGAAGTTCGTTTAGCATTTGTTGTAGAGCTGGTTTGGTGATGCTGAATTCTCTTAGCTTTTGCTTGTCTGTAATGCTTTTGATTTCTCCATCGAATCTGAATGAGATCCTTGCCGGGTAGAGTAATCTTGGTTGTAGGTTCTTCACTTTCATTACTTTAAATATATCATGCCACTCATCTCTGTTTGTTTGTTCTTTAATTCTTCTAGGTCTTTGTTAAACATTTCTTGCATCTTCTCAATCTTTGCCTCCATTGTTTTTCCGAGTTCCTGGATCATCTTCACTATTATTATTCTGAATTCTTTTTCTGGAATGTTGCCTATCTCCACTTCGTTCGGTTTTTTTTCTGTGGTTTTATCTTGTTCCTTCACCTGGTACATAGCCCTCTGCCTTTTCTTCTTGTCTATCTTTCTGTGAATGTGGTTTTTGTTCCTCAGGCTGCAAGATTGTAGTTCTTCCTGCTTCTGCAGTCTGGTCTTTGGTGAATGAGGCTATCTAAGAGGCTTGAGCAAGTTTCCTAATGGGAGGGACTGGTCACCTTATGTTTGATAAAGGAGGCAAGAATATACAATGGAGGCAAGACAGCCTCTTCAATAAGTGGTGCTGGGACAACTGGACAGCTACATGTAAAAGAATGAAATTAGAACACTTTCTAACATGGTACACAAATATAAACTACAAATAGATTAAAGACCTAAAGGTAAGGCTAGACACTATCAAACTCTTAGAGGAAAGCATAGGCAGAACACTCTATGACATAAAGCACAACAAGATCCTTTTTGACCCACCTCCTAGACAAATGGATAAAAACCCAAAAATATACAAATGGGACCTAATGAAACTAAAAGCTTTTGCACAGCAAAGGAAGCCATAAACAAGATGAAAAGACAACCCTCAGAATGGGAGAAAATATTTGCAAATGAAGCAACTGACAAAGAATTAATCTCCATAATTTACAAGCAGCTCATGCAGCTCAATATCAAAAAAAAAAAAACAACCCAATCCAAAAATGGGCAGAAGACTTAAATAGACATTTCTCCAAAGAAGATATACAGATCACCATCAAACACATGAAAGAATGCTCAACATCATTAATCATTAGAGAAATGCAAATCAAAACTACAATGAGGTATCAACTCACACTGGTCAGAATTGCCATCATCAAAAATCAACAGACAATAAATGCTGGAGAGGGTGTGGAGAAAAGGGAACCCTCTTGCACTGTTGGTGGGAATGTAAATTGATACAGCCACTATGGAGAACAGTATGGAGGTTCCTTAAAAATCTAAAAATAGAACTACCATACGACCCAGCAATCTCACTACTGGGCATATACCCTGAGAAAACTGTAATGCAAAAAGAGTCATGTACCACAATGTTCATTGCAGCTCTATTTACAATAGCCAGGACATGGAAGCAACCTAAGTGTCCATCAGCAGATGTATGGGTAAAGAAGACGTGGCACATATATACAATGGTATGTTACTCAGCCATAAAAAGAAATGAAATTGAGTTCTTTGTAGTGAGGTGGATGGACCTTGAGTCTCTAATACAGAGTGAAGTAAGTTAGAAAGAGAAAAACAAATACCGTATGCTAACACATCTATATGGAATCTAAAAAAAAAAAAAAAAAAAGATTCTGAAAAACCTAGAGGGGCAGGACAGGAATAAAGACGCAGACGTAGAGAATGGACTTGAGGACACGGGGAGGTGGAAGGGTAAGCTGGGATGAAGTGAGAGAATGGCATGGACGTGTATACACTACCAAATGTAAAATAGACAGCTAGCGAGAAGCAGCCACATCACACAGGGAGATCACCTCGGTGCTTTGTGTCCACCTAGAGGGTGGGATTAGGAGGCTGAGAGGGAGATGCAAGAGGGAGGATATATGGGGATATATGTATATGTATAGCTGATTCACTTTGTTATATAGCAGAAACTAACACACCATTGTAAAGCAATTATACTCCAATAAAGATGTTGAAAAATATATCATGTATAGAACTTGAGGAGGAACTAAAGTTCCTTGAGTTTGTTTAGTGACAAAACTATTTTTATTTTGTCCTGTTTGATGGCTTTTTCCTTGTTTCCTCATTTTTTCATTTCTCTGATTAAATTTATTCTTTGACTAAAGTTTTTCCACAGATGAAAAGCAGGAGGAGGACATGGCAGGGAAGAATAATAGGGTCCTGCTTCATTTCAACTCTACTGCATGTATCATTTAGAAAATAAATAATTTAAGAAATTTGTTATCACATTTTTCTTTGCTGTTATTGTTGTGTGTCATTCTATGCCATTTCAAAACAGTTGATTGAAATGTGACTATCAAGCTAAAATACTATTTGCCAGTATGAAGCCAAAAACAAGTTTTCCTTGACTTCATATTAAACAATTAAATTTTGTCAAAATAATATGTAAACTCATCCACAACACCCAGTATTTTAAAAATTGGTTATCTCACATGACAAAATGACAGTACAATATATTTGTACAATTTGACATAGACCCTGAAAATCTTCCCCATATCATTCTGAATGGATGTTTCATAAAATTCTTATAAAATCAGAATTGTTTTTGTCTAAAAGACAGAAAATTGAATGATAGAAGCCTTCTGCTAACAATACACATAGCATCCCTATAGAACACATTACCAAAATATAGCTGCAACCAAGAGATATAAGAGATAGACTCCCTTTAACAATCCAGCATTACTATAATTCAGCCAAGGCCTTTAGAGGTCAAATGGAATCTCCTAACTAAGCATTATAGAACATGGAAATTACTGTTACTCTCTTAGAAGATGTCTTTATCAAGTTATATTGTGATCTTTAAATCCCTCCTTTAGTGTTTGTTTCGAGTCACACAATCTACCTAGAGTCAAATTACAAGCTTGTACTTTTAAGACAGCAGAGGCTGTTAACCACTTCATTTCACTAGAGAGCAGGGGAAAACATCACTAAAATGAACCAATACAAAGGTCTAATGAGATACTGACATTTAAAGAGGAAAGATTTGTTTCATACGACCAAGATCCATGCTGCATGGACCCTATGCAGATAGAGGGTTGCAACCAAGCAAAATGTGAGGGTTAGATGCTGGGTCCTTGATACCACTGAATCAGCAGGATAGAATGGTTTGCTTGCGAGTTTAAATTGTGCATGTTTGGCACATTTCCAGTGCCACTTACAAAATAAATGATTCCCTTGCCATCGTTGAACATTCAAGGCACGTTCATCATTAATTCCTAGGTCAACCAAAATGAAGAGAGTAAACGGCATTGAGAAGTCGTTTGACTTCTACCTTGTGATGGTAATACAAAGCTTTGGACAAGTATTCTTTTAAACTTCCTTCCACCCAGTTTTAACCAGACATCCACGCTCTTTCTTTAGTTCAGTGTCTTTCTTAAGGTGTGCTTTTCCATTTGAACCCTGAACCAGAACACGCATATCATATCTATTTTCTCACACTTCCAGGAGAAGGCAAGTTTTATATGTATCTTAGGCTAATTGTCCCTTCAAATCCTGAACAGCTCAATGTCTTCTATTCTCAGATTTTAATTTACACACTTCAATATTTTTGTTATGACTAAATCTAAACAAACCCAGGAAATGCTCAGTAACAAAGTTGGGTTACACACAGCTGAATCTTTTGAGAACTCAACTCATGAAATGTAAACTATGATTCTGATTTCCAGTGATGATTTATATGCAAAATAGTAAGAGTTTCAGTGTTAGAGTTTTGATATCATAAAAGAAAAACAAAAATATACACCAAGTTATAAAACAACAGAGGTTGTTCAGAAAATTAAAATGCATGCTTTTGGGGGGAGAATATTTGACCACTTAAATCCCCTACAAAGATTAAAACCTTTTGTCTACTTTCCTAAAGTAGATTTGAGAAGACTCTCGACATTTCTATAGTTTGTTCATGTGAGTTGAATACAAAAATGAAAAAGATTGGAATGGCAGAAACCATTTTTGGAATCCCATATGGTTTAAAAATCTACTTATTATTATGGTGATTAATGAAAACCAGGAGTCTAAGTTATTTGTAAAGGCACTCCCCCTTTTCAGTTTTGTAAACTATGTGCACATAAAACTAAATATTAACTGAAAAATCGAATCAATTATCAAGATATTTTAAAATATTTGGTAACAAAAATATCCAGACATTAAGCTGACCATTTATTGACATTTTCGAACACATGTTTTGAGTGAGAGTCACAAAAGTTATGTTAAATTTTTTTTTTTCTTTTAAGATGAAAGCCAAAATGGGAGTGTGCCTACTTACTGATTTTTTTTTTAATAAGAAAATGATCTCAACATAATCATTACTCTCGAAACAGCACAGCATTTTGTTACTGCTTCGCTAGTAATTCATCACATTATTTAAAAAACAAAAACAAAAAAACTTGTTTACCAAGAGTTCAGAACATCTCCATGGAAAGCAAAGCATTCACACATCCAACTGACTGTCTCCATAGTGCATTACCCAGATATCTGTAAATGATATCTCACTATCTAAGGACATCTGTGAATATGCTTTGGCCTCAACAGCAAAGCAATGCAATGCCAAAACAATCAATGTTGATTTATACAATCTTTATGTCCTTGGCTGAAGGGCAGAATAATTTTGGTAATACATAGGCAAAAAACCAACCTAGTCAGTCAGGCTATTTTATTTTACAAAAACTTTGACAAAAGATATTTATAGTGACAGCCAGTTACAATGTATACAACTAAAAAACTTGCAAAAAATAATAATAATCAGTGAATAGGTTTAGTAATCAGAAATCAGAGAAAAACCTTCTTAGTTATTCTTTATTATGGCATAAAAATGAAGAACATGTTATTGAAGAATAACTGTAGCTGACAGAAAATTATCCTAACAACTTAGTCTATATTGCCGATATTGAGTGAAGTAGGATGATCCCATAATATTCCTAACTTTCAACAGCATTAAATGGAGATTATATACACATATGTATGATTTTTTAGACATATATATATAAAATTTTTCTTAATGGATTTCATAGCATGTAGAAATATATATATTTCAATGATATATTCTGCAGTAGTAAGAAATTCTGTTTTGCCTCTCAGTTCAATATTACAAAAGAGAATTTGTTTTGTCAGTAGTTTAGGATGGACTGATATTTGGTCTCCCAGTATCCCTATTACACAGGTGGTGATCTTTCATCTTCTTATGATATACCCAAGACAGTTGAATAGGACTTTTCCCTCCTTTTGTCTGACTTATTACATATTTGCAGTAGTTCGCTGGCTCTTTCACAATCAAGCTTATGGGAACAGCTAAACTCAGATTTACCCATTTATGATCCTGTTTTGTGGTCTAGTCAGTAGTAAACGTGACCATAACCAAATGCTTGTTGACAAATGGATGAATTACCACAGTACCTACTCAGATAAGTCAAAGTAGAGCAACTATTTTCTTGCTGAATGATGGACCTCAAAGTGAAATGGTAAAATTGGACCTGAGTAAATTTTATTTGGATTTATCTATTTAGGGATTTGAAACTGAATAGCAACTAAACAGCAGATAGACAATCTCTGATCATCCAACCGTTCTGTTTTATTTAAAAAATTTGACGTTGGGATCATGGGCTGGTAAGCAGCAGTGACACAGAGACATTCAATCATTTAGCAAAGACTTATAGGACACTTATTCTCTGTTTTAAATGCTGGAACTATGAAAGTGAACAGGAAAGACATGAACTCTCGTCTAATGAGGGAAAGAGAAAAACAGTTTAAAAAAATATACTTTTAAAAGAAGAAGAAATTGTGGAATTTGATGAAATAGAAAATAAATGTGGGTTGAGATAGGTATTTACAAGAGAAGAGCAAGAGAGAGTGTGTGTGTTGCTTAGAGAAAGCCTTTAAGATAAAGAGAAAGTCTCTTTATGCTGAGCTATAAAAATTGAGAAGACAATTCTTTGAGGAGCAGGGAACAAGCATTCCAGACAGAGAAATTAGTATGAGCCTAACGATAGGAAAGTCACAGAATGGAACATTACACTGACTACAGCTGCAGACATAAATGTCTATTTATTTTAACATTTTATCTCAAATTATTTTCCCCTTTCTTTTAAACTGTGTTCTAACTTACTACTTTGAAACTCAAAGAGAGGTTAGTTTATTCATTATGGAAGGGAATTCTTGGAGATGGGTTGTAAATGAATATGTTGGCATAGGAAAATGGTTCATATTTTTTTCTAAGCAGGCATTGCTTAGATGCTCATGACTCAGATAATCATGCCATGCTTTCATTTTTAATCTTCACTGGAAGGAAATTCTTCCTTGTGATTAACTTAAATTCTCATGCTATGCATTTTTTCTGCTCTATTTGTCATCCCTTGTATAAAGAGAAAATTAAAGTTGAGCATTTCTCAGTGAATTGTCATAAAAAAATAAGTATATGTTTTCCTTTTCCTCTATGCTTTTCTTCCTGTATCAGACAGGGTTAAACCAGAGAAGCAGAACCATTAAGAGATATTCTCAGAGGTTTATTGCAAGGAGTGTATGTATGTGATTGTGAGGATGGTTAGGAAAGTCCAGATACATAGGGCAGGCTGGCTGTCAAGAAGGGCAGGCTGGTACACTGGAGCATGGATGGAAGCTGCTGTCCACAGGCAAAATTTATTCTTTTCAGGGAAGCCTCAGCTCTGCACTTACAGTCTTTCAACTGATTGAATAAGGTGCACCCATACTATCTAGAATCATTTCCTTTATTTCAAGTAAACTGATTATGAACTTAACAAATGTATTCATAAAACTCATAGATTTGTGTTTGATTGAATAGCTGGGAACTGTAGAATCACCAAGTGGACACATAAAATTGACCATCCCTCTACCCTTACTTCTCCTCTCTTCCCTTAGTAAAATATTGGGTCCAGGGTGCATTGGTTGGATGTGAATATGATGGGGGTCCACATAGAAAGGTAGAGTTAAAGACCTACAGTAGTCTAGCTTGAGGTATCAGAACCCAGTTAGAGAAAGAAAGCAATGCATGCAAGGGGATGGCAGTAGCAGTGATTCAGAGGAAGAGACATTTGTGCAAGAGGGTGACCCAGCATGGGAGAGGAAGCTGTGTGGGATAAACAGGGACTCCACAAGGTAGAGGTAAATACAGTGATGATCTGGTATGAGATGTCAAAGCCTCAGAGGAAACATGAATATGTCCACATGGGGGAGAGTGGGAGTGGTGGCCATACCGGTGTTTTATTTTTGTGTATATATGCACATGTTCCCTAGAGCAGAATTATCTCAGTACCAATAAGCACACCTAGAGCCCAGATCTTGGCTTCAAGTATCATTCTCCACCCACAGAAACTATGGCTTCCTGGGGAAATAGCTGACTCTGGGACTGGGAAAGGATAAGTCCAAGATAAACCTGGAATATCTCATTGTTCCAAAAAGTAAGGAAGTGCTCAAAGAATGAAAGGGGCATGCATTGTAAAGCAACTATACTCCAATAAAAATTAACTAAAAAAAAGAAAAAAAGGAAAGGGACCTGCTAAAAGAATACAAGAGAATACACCTTCTCCAGGGCCCTCGCTGGGTAAATTTGAGAAAATCCAGGCACCAAAATAAATAACAATAGTAATGGATTATTATTTATAGAATAAAATGAGCCTCTACTTATGTAAATAAATGAATTTTAAGTTGATAAGGAATAGGATATTTCCATAGCCTCAAAATATCTCCAACAAACTACTTATTAATTACAAAAGAAAGAAAAAAAATGAGTAATTTTACACTAGAGAATCTCAGCAGATACTATCTTAATTAAGTGATCAAAGTCAACATCACCGGTAATAGGAGGAATTAAAATCACACATCACCTGAGATAATGCAATAAAGAACAGCATCACTTCTTTCATATTTCTCTGTATTTAATTATGAGAACACATCAGACAAACACAAATTGAAAGAGATTCCACAGGCTAGTTGATCTTCCAATTTATCAAGATGATGAAAGTCAAGGAAAGATGGAGGAACTATTCTAGATTAAAGAACCCTAAAGAGACAGATGCATATTCATCTAACTCTTCCAGGAACTTTGAGAAGAATACAGGGAGAATATTTTTATTCTGATTAGATAAGGAGAGACTTGGTGATCCTAGAAATAAAAGGACTTGTGTGTGCTTCTAGTTATGGAGGAATTGGTCAATTACACATATATTCAGTTCTTTGAAAAAGTAGGGAACCAGTGATTACTATTTTTAAGTTTTATTTTCAGTATATCCTGTGAACCAGTGCTTTTCATACATTACTGGGCATACAAACTACCCAAAGGTCTCAGTGAAACAATTCTGATTCTGTAGATTTAAGGTGCATCCTGGGGCTTTGAATTTTAAAAAGCTTCCAGGTAATGCTAATGCTTCTGAACCATGAAGCATGCTTTGAATCACAAGGTTCTTCACTAGCATAAGGCATGGTTAGGGTAGGATCATAATATAAATGTTACTAGTCTTGTATGACTATTATAATTTGTTTAAATATATCACAAATGGAAGTAAGGGTTTATTTTTATGGGTTTAATTCCTCAAGAAAATTATATGTTCATGCTACTCAAGTTTTATGCAGACACTCAAAGTTGCTATGATAGGTACATGCATGAATTTAAATGCAAGTAAAATAATCTTTCTCTTTTAATGGCTGATCAAAGATCTGAATCCACTTTTCCTTTCTCAGAAAATTTAATCTTGTGATCTCCAATTGGCTAGATGCATTATGGTTTATGCTTTGCCTGCCCCTGAAACAACAAAAGTAGGCCTCTGCCATCGAGGGCTATTAGATTAAATGGACAATTAATGTGATTTCCTGTGCCAACTCTTGTGGAGTTTAGCCAAAAGGCTAAATAAAGTGACACAGACTAAACATTTAATGTAAAATGGAAATGACGTGAAGACAAAGTCCTAGGAAATTTGTTATCTGGAAAAGAACTGTACTGCATTCAAGGAAGAACTTTTCCCTACAATCTTTGCAACTAACAATTATAAGCAACTGGCAACAGAAGTGCCTTCTAAGAGGCCAAAGCGCTTTGATCTAAAGAAATAAATCTTTGAATTTGAGCCAGTGAGTACATTAGAATCTTATTCTCCAGGGATATTGTTTTACTTGCCATGCACCTGTTTTCCCAGAATCTTCCATATGAAGTAAATTCCCTAACCTTATTATAAGCCTATCTCTGCCACAGATATTTCACAATTTTATTGGGTATCCAAGTTATTAAATCAAATTAAGTCACTAAAGATTATTTATAAGAAACATACACACACACACACACACACACCCCTAAATGGGGATAAACATAAAGCAACATAGAAAGTTTCTAGGCAAGATGAAGGAAAATACAATTATCAAATCTAAGATATTTAACAAATCCAGGGTTTCCACCAAGCCAGACATAGGTCTTAGACAAACCATTTGGAAAAACATCTCATCGACCCCCTAATATTTTAGCCAAAAATGTTTTATTAAAAAGTATATTATTTACAAGGAGAATAAAACAGGTGAGAAAACATCTAGAAATAAAGAAGTAAAAAGAATATGGCAATAAGTCTATGCAATTAACAAGGATAAGAGCAATTTGATTGAGCAAGACGTAGCCAGAGGTAGGACAGAGTAATAACACATTTCCTATAAAAAAAAATCTAATACTTAGTGTTTTCTTTAATTTTTTCTCCACTCTTTAACTTTACTATTATTCTAGTTTTGCATTAATAAGACCCTGTTTGTTAGAAATAAATCTATTTATTCTAAATAATTCAATAGAATATAGGAAAAAGGACAATTTTGAGAATATGAAATTCTTGGTGTATCTAATTCAATTTGCCTCTAAAGACCACAAAGATTAGTGTCTAAGAAGCTCACTCATGCATGTGACAGAGAATCATTCCTTTTGTCTGAGTGTCAAAATCTATAACATAGAATAGTGAGGATGTAGCAAGATACTATTTATCCAGACAAGAGGTTAAAGGGTCATAGAGTCCCATACCCTCAAGTATTTCTTCCTTTCCCCACTAAGGTCTTCTGGCAGGAGCTTCCGACTCTGTGCAGATCCAAGAGTTCTGAATCAGGAATTAAGAGGTATCAAGTCCTAGAGTACTCAGACTGGTACATGATGAAATCAGTGGAGCTTTACAGGCAAGCATTTATTTATTTATTTATTTATAATATTTCTTTTTTTCAACTTTTTATTTTATATTGGAATATAGCCAATTAACAATTTGTGACAGTTTCAGGTGCACAGCAAAGGGACTCAGCCATACCTATACATGTATCCATTCTCCCCCAAACTCCCCTCCCATTCAGGCTGCCACATAACATTGAGCATAGTTCCCTGTGCTATACAGTAGGTCCTTGTTGGTTATACATTTTAAATATAGTAGTGTGTACATGTTGATCCCAAACTCCCTAAGTATCCCTTCCCCCCATGCTTTCCCCCGGTAACCATACGTGCATTCTCTAAGTCTGTGAGTTTGTTTCTGTTTTGTAAATAAGTTTATTTGTATCATTTCTTTTTAGATTCTGCATATAAGGGATATAATACAATATTTCTCTTTCTCTGTCTGACTTACTTCACTCAGTATGACAATCTCTAGGTCCATCCATGTTGCTGTAAATGGCATTATTTCATTCTTTTTAAAGGCTGAGTAATATTCCATTGTGTATATGTGCCACATCTTCTTGATCCATTCCTCTGTCGATGGACATTGAGGTTGCTTCCATGTCCTGGTTATTGTAAACAGTGCTGCAATGAACATTGGGATGCATATATCTTTTCGGACCATGTTTTTCTCCAGATATATGCCCAGGAGTGGGAATGCAGGGTCATATGGTAGCTCTATTTTTAGTTTTTTAAGGGTACTCCATACTGTTCTCCACAGTGGCTGTAAAAATTTACATTCCCACCAACAGTGTAGGAGAGTTCCTTTCTCTCCACATCCTCACCAGCACTGATTGTTTGTGGATTTTTAACTGATAGCCATTTTGACTGGTGTGAGGTGATATCTTGTTGTAGTTTTGATTTGCATTTCTCTAATAATTAGCTATGTTGAACATCTTTTCATGTGGCTCTTGGCCATCTGTATGTCTTCTTTGGAGAAATGTCTATTTAGGTCTTCTGCCCATTTTTTCATCGGGTTGTTTGTTTTGATGATATTAAGCTTCATGAGCTCTTTGTAAATTTTGGAGACTAATCCCTTGTCAGTCACATCATTTGCAAATATTTTCTCCCAATCTGTGGGTTGTCTTTTTGTTTTGTTTATGGTTCCCTTTGGTTTACGGTTTCCTTTGCTGTGCAAAGGTTTGAGTTTAATTAGGTCTCATTTGTTTATTTTTGTTTTTATTTCCATTACTCTTTGAGATAGATCAAAAAAGATATTGCTGCGATTTATGTCAGAGAGTGTTCTGCCTATGTTTTCCTCTAGGAGTTTTATAGTGTCTGGTCTCACGTTTAGGTCTTTAATCCATTTTGAGCTTACTTTTGTGTATGGTGTTAGGGAGTGTTCTACTTTCATTCTTTTACATGTAGCCATCCAGTTTTCTCAGTACCATTTGTTGAAGAGACTGTCTTTCCACCATTGTATAGTCTTGCCTCCTTTGTCATAGTTTAATTGACCATAGGTGCGTGGGTTTATTTCTGGGCTTTCTATCTTGTTCCATTGATCTATATTTCTACTTTTGTGCCATTACCATACTGTTTTGATGACTAGAGCTTTGTAGCATAGTCTGAAGTCAGAGACCCTGATTTTTCCAGCTCCATTTTCCTTTCTCAAGATTGCTTTGGCTATTTGGGTCTTTTTTGTCTCCATACAAATTTAAAGATTTTTTGTTCTAGTCCTGTGAAGAATGCCATTGGTAAGTTGATAGGGATTGCAATGAATCTGTAGATTGCCTTGAGTAGTATAGTCATTTTGACAATATTGATTCTTCCAATCTACGAACATGGTATATCTTTCCACCTGTTAGTGTCTTCTTCGATTTCTTTCATCAACATCTTACAGCTTTGGGAGTGCAGGTCTTTTGTCTCCTTAGGTAGGTTTATTCCTAGGTATTTTATTCTGTTTGATGCAATGGTAAATGGGATTGTTTCTTGAATTTCTCCTTCTGATCTTTCCTTGTTAGTGTATAGAAATGCAACAGATTTCTGTGTATTAATTTTGTAACCTGCAACTTTACCAAATTCATTGACGAGCTCTAGTAATTTTCTGGTAGCATCTTTAGGATCTTCTATGTATAGTATCATGTCATCTGCAAACAGTGATGGTTTAACTTCTTTTCCAATTTGTATTCCTTTTATTTCTTTTTCTTCTCTGATTGCCATAGCTAAGACTTCCAAAACTATGCTGAATAAAAGCAGCGAGAGTGGACATCCTCGTCTTCTTCCTGATCTTAGAGGAAATGTTTTCAGCTTTTCACTATTGAGTATGATGTTAGCTGTAGGTTTGTCACATATGGCCTTTATTATGCTGGGGTATGCTCCCTCAATGCCCACTTTCTGGCAAGTATTTATCATAAATAGGTGCTGATTTTTGTCAAAACATTTTTCTGAATCGAGATGATCATATGGTTTTTATTCTTCAGTTTTTGATGTGATGTATCACACTGATTGATTTGTGGATATTGAAAAAATTCTTGCATCCCTGGGATAAATCCCACTTGATCATGGTGTATCATCCTTTTAATGTATTGTTGGATTCAGATTGCTAGTATTTTGATGAGGATTTTTGTGTCAATGTTCATCAGTGATATTGGCCTCTAATTTTCTTTTTTTTTTTTGATATCTTTGTATGGTTTTAGTATCAGGGTGATGGTGACCTCATAGAAAGAGTTTGGGAGTTTTTCTTCCTCTGCAATTTTTTGGAGTAGTTTCAAAAGGATAAGTATTATCTCTTCTCTAAATATTTGATAGAAATCACCTGTATAGCCAACAGGTCCTGGACTTTTGTTTGTTCGGAGTTTTTAAATGACAGTTTCAATTTCAGTGCTTGTGATTGGTCGGTTCATATTTTCTATTTCTTCCTGGTTCAGTCTTGGGAAACTGTACCTTTCTAAGAATTTGTCTTTTTCTTCCAGGTTGTCCATTGTATTGGCATACAGTTGCTTGTAGTTGTCCCTTATGATCCATTGTATTTCTGCAGTGTCATTTGTAACTTCTCCTTTTTCATTTCTAACTTTATTGATTTGAGTCTCCCTTTTTTTCTTCATGAGTCTGCCTAAATGTTTATCAATTTTGTTTATCTTTTCAAAGAGCCAACTTTTATTTTCATTGATATTGGCTATTGTTTTCTTTGTCTTTATTTCATGTATTTCTGCTCTGATCTTTATGATTTCTTTCCTTCTACTAACTTTAGGTTTTGCTTGTTCTTCTTTCTCTAGTTGCTTTAGGTGTAAGTTTAGGTTGTTTACTTGAGATTTTTCTTGTTTCCTCAGATAAAATTGTATTGCTATAAACTTCCCTCTTAGAAATGTTTTTGTTGCATCCCATAGGTTTTGGATAGTTGTGCTTTCATTTTCATTTGTCTCTAGGTATTTTTTGATTTCCTCTTTGATTTCTTCAGTGATCCACTGGTTGTTTAGTAGCATATTGTTTAGCCTCCATGTATTTGTGGTTTTTTGTAGTTTTTTTTTTCTTGTAGTTTATTTCTAATCTCATAGCATTGTGATCAGAAAAGATGTTTGATGTGATTTCAATTTTCTTAAATTTACCAAGGTTCACCTTGTGGCCCAGCATATGGTGAATCCTGGAGAATGTTCTGTGTGCACTTGAGAAGAATGTGTATTCTGTGGCTTTTGGATGGAATGCTCTATTAATATCAATTAAGCCCATCTTATCTGGTCTAAGGTGTTATTTAAGTCCTATGTTTCCTTATTGATTTTCGGTCTGGATGATCTGTCCATTGATGAAAGTGGGGTGTTAAAGTCCCACACTACTATTGTGTTACTGTTGATTTCTTCCTTTATGGCTGTTAGTATTTGCCTTATATATTCAGGTGCTCCTATGTTGGGTGTATATATATTTACAATTGTTATATCGTCTCCTTGGATTGATCCCTTGATCATTATGTAGTGTCCTTCTTTGTCTCTTATAACAGTCTTTATTTTAAAGTCTATTTTGTCTGATATAAGTATTGCTACTCCAGCTTTCTTTTGATTTCCATTTGCATGGAATTCCTTCTTCCAACCTCTCACTTTCAGTCTGTATGTGTCCCTAGGTGTGAGGTGGGTCTCTTATGACAGCATATATACGGGTCTTGTTTTTGTATCCACTCAGTTGGTCTACGTCTTTTGATTGGTGCATTTAATCCATTTACATTTAAGGTAGTAATCAATATGTGTATTTCTATTGCCATTTTCTTAATTGTTTGGGGTTTGTTTTTGTAGGTCTTTTTTCTTCCCTTCCTCTTTTGTTCTCTTCTCTCGTGGTTTTATGACCATCTTTAGTGTTGTGTTTGGGTTCCTTTTTCTTTTGTTTGTGTGTATCTATTGTAGTTTTGGGGTTTGCTGTTCCCATGAGGGTTTGATATAGCAGTCTATATATATATATAAGGTTGTTTTAAGTTGCTGGTCTCTTTCCCACCTAAAGAAGTTCCTTTAGCATTTGTTGTAAAGCTGGTTTGGTGGTGCCAAATTCTCTTAGCTTTTGCTTGTCTGTAAAGCTTTTGATTTCTCCATCAAATATGAATGAGAGCCTTGCTGGGTAGAATATTCTTGGTTGTAGGTTCTTCCCTTTCATCTCTTTAAATATATCATGCCACTCCCTTATGGCTTGCAGAATTTCTGCTGAGAAACCAGCTGATAACCTGATGGGAGTTCCCCTGTATGTTTTTTGTCATTTTTCCCTTGTTGCTTTGAATTTTTTTTCTTCGTCTTTAATTTATTCTCAGTTTGATTACTATTTGTTTTAGTGTGTTCCTCCTTAGGGTTATCCTGCCTGGGACTCTCTGTGCTTCCTGCACTTGGTTGACTGTTTCCTTTCCCATGTTAGGGAAGTTTTCAGCTATTATCTCTTCAAATATTTTCTCAGGTCCTTTCTCTCTCTCTTCTCCTTCTGGGACACCTATAATGTGAATCTTTGTGCATTTAATGTTGTCTCAGATGTCTCTTAGGCTGTCTTCATTTCTTTTCATTCTTTTTTCCTTTATTCTGTTCTGTGGCAGTGATTTCCACCATTCTGTCTTCCAGGTCACTTATCTGTTCTTCTGCCTCAGTCATTCTGCTCTTTATTCCTTGTAGTGTATTTTTCATTTCAGTTATTGTATTGTTCATTTCTGTTTGTTTGTTCTTTAACCCTTCCAGGTCTTTTTAAAATATTTCTTACATCTTCTCACTGTTTGCCTCCATTCTTTTTCTGAGGTCCTGGATCATC